>NC_034184.2:74270033-74420033 GCF_002021735.2 Oncorhynchus kisutch
TATGGCTTGGGGGTAGAAGCTGTTTAGAAACCTCTTACACCTAGACTTGGCGCTCCAGTACAGCTTGCCGTGCGGTAGCAGAGAAAACAGCCTATAACTAGGGTGGCTGGAGTCTTTGACAACGTCCTGGATGGCAGGACGTTTGGCCCCGGTGATGTAATGGGCCGTTCACACTAACCTCTGTAGTGCCTTGCGGTCGGAGGCCGAGCAGTTGCCATACCAGGCCGTGATGCAACCAGTTAAGATGCTCTCGATGGTGCAGCTGTAGAACCTTTTTTGAGGATTGTCCCGTTGGTAGGATATACGTGCTTTCAGTTCGTCCCATTTATTTAGTACGGATGGCAAAGGCAGATTAGCCACTCGTCGCCTGATCCTCACAAGGCACCCCGATCTCTTTCCGCGAAATCGCAGTGTCTTTTTCCAGCGAATGACGAGGATGAGGGACTGTTCGGGTGTTTGGAGTATATCATTCCTGTCCGACCCAATTAAGAAAATTGATTTGCCCAATTCGAGGTGAGTAATCGCAGTTCTGATGTCCAGAAGCTCTTTTTGGTCATAAGAGATGGTAGCAACAACATTATGTACAAAATAAGTTACAAACAAATGCGAAAAATCTAACAAAATAGCATGATTGGTTAACAGCCAATAAAATGGAAGCCATCCTCTCCGGCGCCATCTTCACTGAGAGTTCTTTAGGTGACTTTTGGTGTACTCCAAGTGCGCTGTCATGAGTCTTTTACTGAGGAGTGGCTTCCGTCTGGCCACTGTACCATAAAGGCCTGATTGGTGGAGTGCTGCAGAGATGGTTGTCCTTCTGGAAGGTTCTCCCATCTCCACAGAGGAACTCTGGAGCTCTGCCAGAGTGACCATCGGGTTCTTGGTCACCTCCCTGACCAAGGTCCTTCTCCCCCAATTGCTCAGTTTGGCCGGGAGGCCAGCTCTAGGAAGGGTCTTGGTGGTTCCAAACTTCCTCCATTTAAAAAATAATGGCTGCCACTGTGTTCTTGGGGATCTTCAATGCTACATAAATGTTTTGGTACCCTTCCCCAGATCTGTGCTTCGACACAATCCTGTCTCGGAGCTCTACAGACAATTCATTCGACCTCATGGGTTGGTTTATGCTCTGAAATGCACTGTCAACTGTGGGACCTTGTATAGACAGGTGTGTGCCTTTCCAAATCAGGTTCAATCAATTTAATTTATCACAGGGGGACTCCAATGAAGTTGTAGAAACATCTCAAGGATGATCAATGAGACAGGATGCACGTGAGCTCAATTTAGAGTGTCATAGCAAAGGGTTTGAATAATTATGTAAATAAGGTATTTCTGTTTTTTATTTTTTATTCATTGTGCAAACATTTCTAAAAACCTGTTTTTGTGCTTCGTCATTGTGGGGTATTGTTTGTCATCAAGGTCATCAATCACCCGAGCCACGGCCTGTTCACCCCGCTACCACCTAGAAGGCGAACTCAGTGCAGGTTCATCAAAGCTGTGACCGAAAGAGACTGAAAAACAGCTGTTAAATAGCCATCACTAGCCGGCTACCACCGGGTTACTCATCCCTGTACCTTAGAGGCTGCTGCCCTATAGACATAGACCTGGAATCACTGGTCACTTTAATAATGAAACACTAGACACTTTAATAAGGTTTACATGCTGCTTTACTCATTTCATATGTATATACTGTATCCTATTCTACTGTATTTTAGTCAATGCCATTCTGACATTGTTCATCCTAATGTTTATATATTTCTTAATTCTGCTCTTTTACTTGAAGATGTGTGTGTATTGTTGTGTACTGTTAGATACTACTGCGCTGTTGGAGCTAGGAACACAAGCAATAACATCTGCTACATATGTGTATGTGATCAATACAACTTTATTTTATTATATTCTTAGGTACAGGAACAATGGTGGACATTTTGAAGCAAGTGGGGACAGCAGACTGGGATAGGGAGAGATTGACTATGTCTGTAAACACTCCAGCCAGCTGGTCTGTGCATATTCTGAGTACGCGGCTAGGGATGCTGTCTGATGGCAGTGTAGGGTAGGGTTAATGGAGAGTATGTAATGTGTTTAGCTTCCCTGTGGTCTGGAGGTGGGCAGTAGGGCTGGTTCACATACCTCTATTGTCTTCTCAATGGAAAATGTCAAATGTGAACTCTGTTATTGGTGGCAGCAGAGGTAAAGTGTGTGTGTGTGTGTGTGTGTGTGTGTGTGTGTGTGTGTGTGTGTGTGTGTGTGTGTGTGTGTGTGTGTGTGTGTGTGTGTGTGTGTGTGTGTGTGTGTGTGTGTGTGTGTGTGGCTGTGTGTGTGTGGCTGTGTGTGTGTGTGTGTGTGTGTCCCACAGACCGTGGGGGTTTTGATGGTTGCTGAGGCGTTTGTGTCCGGCGTGTATCGCTGTATTGCCTCTAGTTCTGTGGGCAAGGATGAGCTGGACATGCCCTTCTATATAACAGGTACAGTACAATGACATCACACCACAGTCACAAAATCAAAACTACATCCTTCCTTATGACTTGCAGTATAGTACTACCAGTATGTGCACCATTGAATACATTAGTGTATACAGATGTAGGATCTTAATTTGATCACTCTTTTGTTGCCAAAACTTTCCTGCATGGCAGGAAATGCAAACTTGTAGTGTATTCAAGGTATAAAAAGGAAAATTCTTCAGCATTTTGTAATTTCCAGTTTATAATGTCAGACTTGATTTATCCTCACAAAATATGTATCAACCCCTACAAAACATTTCCATTCATGCTGCGGATTATTTTTCTGCTGTTGCAAACTGTCTCAAAATAAGATCCTACATCTGTAGATGTCACAATGTAAAATCTATCAATGACTAACTATGTCTCACCCATCTCTCCCAGTCTCTTCCTCTTTCTCATTTAATTCACTCTATCTCTTTCTCTTCCTCTTGTCCTGTGTTTCTCTCACTGTCTCAATTCCTCCCCCACTCTTTCTGAGTCACTGTGATGTCCATCTAAAATCAAACACATTGATGACTGTGTGTGTGGATTTTTGTGTGGATATACCAGTCAAAAGTTTGGACACATCTACTCATTTAAGGGTTTTTCTTTATTTTTACTATTTTCTACATTGCAGAATAATAGTGAAGACATCAGAACTATAAAATAACACATATGGAATCATGTAGTAACCAAAAAAGTGTTAAACAAATCAACATCTCTTTAATATTAGAAATTCTTCAAAGTAGCCACCCTTTGCCTTGACATTCTCTCAACCAGCTTCATGTGGTAGTCACCTGGAATGCATTTCAACAGGTGTGCCTTGTTAAAAGTTCATTTGTGGAATTTATTTCCTTCTTAAAGCCATCTCGGCTCCATCATTCATTGAATCAGATGGCTCATTTATCACAAAAACCCACTGATATTGCCAACTACTTTAATGACTTGTTCATTGGAGAGATAAACAAACTTAGGGATGATATGCCAGCAACAAACGCTGACACTACACATCCAAGTATATCTGACCAAATTAGTAAAGACAAGAATTGTACTTTTGAATTCCATAAAGTCAGTGTGGAAGAGGTGAAAAAACTATTGTTGTCTATCAACAATGACAAGCCACTGGGGTCTGACAATCTGGATGGAAAATTACTGAGGATAATAGCGGATAATATTGCCACTCCTATTTGCCACATCTTCAATCTAAGCCTACTAGAAAGTGTGTGCCCTCAGGCCTGGAGGGAATCTAAAGTCATTCCGCTACCCAAGAATAGTAAAGCCCACCTTACTGGCTCAAATAGCCAACCAAACAGCCTGTAACCAACCCTTAGTAAACTTCTAGAAAAAAATGTGTTTAACCAGATACAATGCAATTTTACAGTAAACAAATTGGCAACAGACTTTCAGCACACATATGGGGATGGACACTCAACAAGCACAGCACTTACACAAATGACTGTTTATTGGCTGAGAGGAATTGATAAGAAAATGATTGTGGGGGCTGTTTGTTAGACTTCAGTGCAGCTTCTGACATCATCGATCATTGTCTGCTGCTGGAAAAACATATGTGTTATGGCTTTACACCTCCTGCTATAATGTGGATAAAGAGTTACAGAGGGTGTTCTTTAATGGAAGCCTCTCAAACTTAATCCAGTTAGAAGCAGGAATTCCCCAGGGTAGCAGTTTAGGCCCCTTGCTTTTTTTCAATCTTTCTAACGACATGCCACTGGCTTTGAGTAAGGCCAGTGTGTCTATGTATGCGGATGACTCAACACTATACACGTCAGCTACTACAGCAACTGAAATTACTGTAACACTTAACAAAGAGCTAGTTTCAGAATGGGTAGCAAGGAATAAGTTAGTCCTAAATATTTCCAAAACTAAAAGCATTGTATTTGGGACAAAACATTCACTAAACCTTAACCTCAACTACATATCGTAATGAATGATGTGGAAATTGAGCAAGTTGAGGTGACTAAACTGCTTGGAGTAACCCTGGATTGTAAACTGTCATGGTCAAAACATATTGACACAACTGTAGCTAAAATGGGGAGAAGTCTGTCCATGATAAAGCGCTGCTCTGCCTTCTTAACAACACTATAAACAAGGCAGGTCCTACAGGCCCTGGTTTAGTCACATCTGGACTACTGTTCAGTCGTGTGGTCAGGTGCCACAATCAGGGACTTGAGAAAATTGCAGTTGGCTCAGAACAGGGCAGCACGGCTGGCCCTTAAAAGTACACAGAGAGCTAACATTAATGACAGTAATGACAATCTCTTATGGCTCAAAGTGGAATAGAGATTAACTTCCTCATTACTTGTTTTTGTAAAGGGTGTTGACAAGCTGAATGTACCAAGCTGTCTGTTTAAAATACTAGCACACAGTTTGGACACCCATGCATACCCCACAAGACATGCCAGCAGAGGTCTCTTCACAGTCCCCAAGTCCAGATCAGACTATGGGAGGCGCACAGTACTACATAGAGCCATGACTACATTAAACTCTAATCCACATCAGGTAACTGATGCAAGCAGTAAAATTAGATTTAAAAATCAGGTAAAAATACACCTTGTGGAACAGCGGGGACTGTGAGTAACATAAACAGAGGTACTGTCACATGCATATAAACACATGATAACATACACACTATACACACATGGATTTTGTGTTATAGATATGTGGTAGTGGAGTATGGGCCTGAGGGCACACTTAGTGTGTTGTGAGTTCTGTAATGAATGTATTGTAATGTTTTTAAAATTGTATAACTGCCTTCATTTTGCCGGACCCCGGATCCATAATAAATACAAATGCAAATGCGTTTGAGCCAATCAGTTGTTTTGTGACAGGTTAGGGGTGCTATAGAGAAGATAGCCCTATTTGTTAAAAGACCAACTCCATATTATGGCAAAAACAGCTCAAATAAGCAAAAGAGAAACAACAGCCCATCATTACTTTAAGACAAGGTCAGTCAATACAGAACATTCTTTTTTTTTTTACCCCTTTTTCTCCCCAATTTCGTGGTGTCCAATTGTTTTAGTAGCTACTATCTTGTCTCATCGCTACAACTCCCGTACGAGCTCGGGAGAGATGAAGGTTGAAAGTCATGCGTCCTCCGGTACACAACCCAACCAAGCCGCACTGCTTCTTAACACAGCGCGCATCCAACCCGGAAGCCAGCCGCACCAATGTGTCAGAGAAAACACAGTGCACCTGGCAACCTTGGTTGGCGCGCACTGCGCTCGGCCCGGCCCGCCACAGGAGTCGCTGATGCGCGATGAGACAAGGACATCCCTACCGGCCAAGCCCTCCCTAACCCGGACGATGCTAGGCCAATTGTGCGGCGCCCCACGGACCTCCCGGTCGCGGACGGTTACGACAGAGCCTGGGTGCAAACCCAGAGTCTCTGATGGCACAGCTGGCGCTGCAGTAACCACTGCGGCACCCGGGAGGCAATACAGAACATTTTAAGAAGTTTGAAAGTTTCTTCAAGTACAGTCGCAAAAACCATCAAGCGCTATGATGAAACTGGCTCTCATGAGGACCGCCACGGGAAAGGAAGACCCAGAGTTACCTCTGCTGCAGAGGATAAGTTAATTAGAGTTACCAACCTCAGATTGCAGCCCAAATAAATGCTTCACGGAGTTCAAGTAACCGACACATCTCAACATCAGCTGTTCAGAGTAGACTGCGTGAATCAGGCCTTCATGGTTGAATTGCTGCAAAGAAACCACTACTAAAGGATGCCAATAAGAAGAAGAGACTTGCTTGGGCCAAGAAACACAAGCAATGGACATTAGACCGGTGGAAATCTGTCTTTTGAGGAGTCCAAATTTGAGATTTTTGGTTCCAACCGCCATGGCTTTGTGAGATGCAGAGTAGGTGAACGGACGATCTCCGCGTGTGGTTCAACCCGTGAAGCATGGAGGAGGAGGGGGTGTGATGGTGTGGGGGTGCTTTGCTGGTGACACTGTCTGTGATTTATTTAGAATTCAGGGTACACTTAATCAGCGTGGCTACCACAGCATTCTGCAGCGATACGCCGTCCCTTCTGGTTTGGGCTTAGTGGGACTATCATTTGTTTTTCAACAGGACAATGATCTAACACATCTCCAGGCTGTTTAAGGGCTATTTGACCAAGAAGGAGAGTGATGGAGTGCTGCATCAGATGACCTGGCCTCCACAATCACCCGACCACAACCCAATTGAGATGGTTTGGAATGAGTTAGACCGCGGAGTGAAGGAAAAGCAGCCAACAAGTGCTCAGCATATGTGGGAACTCCTTCAAGACTGTTGGAAAAGCATTCCGGGTGGCTACTTCGAAGAATCACTAATATTAGATATTTTGATTACTACATGATTCCATATGTGTTATTTCATAGTTCTAATGTCTTCACTATTATTCTACAATGTAGAAAATAGTTTTTTAAAAATAAAGAAAAACACTTGAATGAGTAAGTGTGTCCAAACTTTTGACTGGTACTGTATGTACTGTGTGCTAGTGTGAGTTGGATCCTGTGTGTGTGTGTGCGTGAGTATGTGTTGTCTGCTGTGTATTTGTATTTGTGTCGCCCCGTGTGCGTGTTTGTGTTGTCCCCTGTGTATGTTACCCCTTTGTGTGTGTGTGTTGTCCCCTGTGTGTTTGTGTTGTCCCCCTGTGTGTCACTTTTGTGTGTGTGTGCATGTGTGTGTGTGTGTGTGTGTTGTCCCATGTGTGTGTTGTCCCCTGTGTGTGTGTGTTGTCCCCTGTGTGGGTGTATGTGTGTGTGTTGTCCTCTGTGTGTGTGTGTGTGTGTGTGTGTGTGTGTGTGTGTGTGTGTGTGTGTGTGTGTGTGTGTGTGTGTGTGTGTGTGTGTGTGTGTGTGTGTGTGTGTGTGTGTGTGTGTGTGTGTGTGTGTGTGTGAATGTGTGTTTTTGAGTGCAACAGGAACCTGGGGCTGTTATCGAGTCACTTCCCTGGGCCGCCAGGCCCTCTTTATTTCGGGAGACCTAGGGGTGTTCGGGAAAGATAAACACTATCTGCCATCAGGAAACCCTAGAGCCGTTTCCACAGGAAGTGTCAAATAGCTAAAGTAAATAAAAGGCCTTTTCACTGTATTTCTCTGGCTGCTTTTACCCACAATAGCTATTCAACATTGTCATCAAAGGTTAAGAAAATGGCGGCTTGGTCAACACTTGAGAGTAGGATTCAGATTCGTTGGAGGTCTAGTGAGATGGTGGGCAGGGAGGTTTGTTGTGGGGTTAAAAAGGTTATCAGAGCTGTTTGTATAGAGATGTGTAGACCAGAGTGGCTTGAATAGGAACTGAATCTCTGCATCCCTCTCTCTCCCTTTCACTCTCTCTCCCTCCCTTCCCTCCTACCTTCCCTCCCTTTCCCTCTCTCCTTCTCTCCCTCCTTCCCTCCTACCTTACCTCCCTTTCACTCTCTCTCCCTCCCTTCCCCCTCTCTCTCTCTCTCCCTCTCTCTCTCCCTCCCTCCCTCCCTCCTACCTTACCTCCCTTTCACTCTTTTTCCCTCTCTCCCTCCCTACCTCCCATTCTCCCTCTCTATTTCCCTCTCTCCCTCCCTTCCCCCTCTCTCCCTCTCCTCTCTCCCCCTCCCTCCCTCTCTGTCTCCCCCCTCCCTCCCTCTCACAGACGTCCCAGGAGGCTTCAGTGTGAGTCAGGAGGATGAGCCAAGGGAGGGAGGAGACCTATACCTCACCTGCGTAGCCAATAAGCACCTGTACACCAATTTTTCATGGCAACGGGTGACTGACCCAGCAGAGCCCACACCCCCGACCCCCTCCCTAGGTGGTGAACTGTCCTCAGGAGAGGCCACACCCCCGACCCCCTCCCTGGGTGGTGAACTGTCCTCAGGAGAGGCCACACCCCCGACCCCCTCCCTGGGTGGTGAACTGTCCTCGGGAGAGTTTTCTGACACTCTGAGTCTATTGCTTAGCAACCTGACGGTGGGGGATTCTGGAACCTACCGCTGCTCCGCCAATCACCTGCTGACGGGACAGAACACACATCTGGACACACAGGTGGACGTCACAGGTGAGCCCTCTGACCTCTCACACAGGACCACTCTGATCATCATCATCATTACCATCATCATTACCGTCGTCATTATCATCATCGTTACAATCATCATTACCATTATCATCATCGTTACCATCATCGTTATCATTTTCATCATCATTACATCATCATTTTCATCATCATTTTCATCATCGTTATCATTATCATTTTCATCATCGTTACCATCATCATTTTCATCATCGTTACCATCATCATCATCATTTTCATCATCGTTACCATCATCATAATTTTCATCATCGTTACCATCATCATCATTTTCATCATCATTATCATTTTCATCATCGTTACCATCATCGTTACCATCATCATCATCATCATTTTCATCATCGTTACCATCATAATTATCATTTTCATCATCGTTACCAGCATCATTATCATTTTCATCATCGTTACCATCATCATCATCATTTTCATCATCGTTACCATCATCATTATCATTTTCATCATCGTTACCATCATCATTTTCATCATCGTTACCATCATCATCACCATTTTCATCATCGTTACCATCATCATCGTTATCATCATCATTTTCATCATCGTTACCATCATCATCATCATTTTCATCATCGTTACCATCATAATTATCGTCGTCATTACCATCATCATTGTCATTACTATGACACATTCACTCATCCATGGACAAACAGGGTAATACTCATATCAACATACTCATAGACGTACTCACACCTGTAATTTCAACTCAGCAGAATTGCTTTGATGAATTTAATGGATTGGCGATGTCCCTTCACATTTTATGGGAATAACACCATTCCTTCAACACCTGGTATGTACATAAACACTCACGTTCACACACAGTGATACACCTACACACACACACAGTGATACACCTACACACACACACAGTGATACACCTACACACACACAGTGATACACCTCTTTCTCCCTGTCCCAGTCTGCTCTCCTGCTCTCTTTCTCCCTGCCAGTCTGCTCTCCTGCTCTCTTTCTCCCTGCCAGTCTGCTCCCCTGCTCTCTTTCTCCCTGTCCCAGTCTGCTCTCCTGCTCTCTTTCTCCCTGTCCCAGTCTGCTCTCCTGCTCTCTTTCTCCCTGCCAGTCTGCTCTCCTGCTCTATTTCTCCCTGCCAGTCTGCTCTCCTGCTCTCTTTCTCCCTGCCAGTCTGCTCCCCTGCTCTCTTTCTCCCTGCCAGTCTGCTCCCCTGCTCTCTTTCTCCCTGTCCCAGTCTGCTCCCCTGCTCTCTTTCTCCCTGCCAGTCTGCTCTCCTGCTCTCTTTCTCCCTGTCCCAGTCTGCTCTCCTGCTCTCTTTCTCCCTGCCAGTCTGCTCTCCTGCTCTCTTTCTCCCTGCCAGTCTGCTCTCTTGCTCTCTTTCTCCCTGTCCCAGTCTGCTCTCCTGCTCTCTTTCTCCCTGCCAGTCTGCTCTCCTGATCTCTTTCTCCCTGCCAGTCTGCTCCCATGCTCTCTTTCTCCCTGTCCCAGTCTGCTCTCCTGCTCTCTTTCTCCCTGCCAGTCTGCTCTCCTGATCTCTTTCTCCCTGCCAGTCTGCTCCCGTGCTCTCTTTCTCCCTGTCCCAGTCTGCTCTCCTGCTCTCTTTCTCCCTGCCAGTCTGCTCTCCTGCTCTCTTTCTCCCTGTCCCAGTCTGCTCTCCTGCTCTCTTTCTCCCTGCCAGTCTGCTCTCCTGCTCTCTTTCTCCCTGTCCCAGTTTGCTCTCCTGCTCTCTTTCTCCCTGCCAGTCTGCTCTCCTGCTCTCTTTCTCCCTGCCAGTCTGCTCTCCTGCTGTCGTTCTCCCTGCCAGTCTGCTCTCCTGCTGTCGTTCTCCCTGCCAGTCTGCTCTCCTGCTGTCGTTCTCCCTGCCTGTCTGCTCCCCTGCTCTCTCTCTCCCTGCACCTCTTTCTTTCACGTGGGAATGCTCCCTCGTCAGGAGGAAGAGGACACAATGGCACTTCCCACAATGCCACATTTACAGGCCCCTTCACAGGGCCAGAG
Source organism: Oncorhynchus kisutch (assembly GCF_002021735.2). Lineage (NCBI taxonomy): Eukaryota > Metazoa > Chordata > Actinopteri > Salmoniformes > Salmonidae > Oncorhynchus > Oncorhynchus kisutch. The sequence continues at coordinate 74,280,551 of NC_034184.2, forward strand.
GAACAATCAGCCAATCAGACACTGTCAAACCACGGACTCACAGACAATCATCAATTGTTCTCCTGTAGGAAGATATGGGAAACAACAATCAGTCCCACATTACTTAAGTCCCTTTTATTCATTTATTTTACTGCTGCTGCTCACCATACCTCAACGCATAAACTTCCTCTCAAAGACCCCCATGGGCTTTTAACTAGAGAGAGACAGCGGGGGGGGGGGGGGGGGGGGGGGTCATCCAATTGTAGTCTTTGTCGTCTAGGTGGTGAGTCATGTTTCAAATTGAGTGGTTTTAAGGTTACTACTACAAACCCAAGAGGAACCTAGGTCAGCTGAAACACACACACATACACTCACACAGAAATGTGTCACTAACACACACATTGTGGTCAGAGCGTGTCAGGGGTCCAGGGAAGGATGTCAAATATCCCTGCGTTCGATTTGTAGAGAAAGAAAAGGAAAAACACTAATTCTATTCATGGGCCTACTATATGACTATTCATAGCCCTACTATATGACTATTCATGGGCCTACTATATGACTATTCATGGGCCTACTATATGACTATTCATGGGCCTACTATATGACTATTCATGGGCCTACTATATGACTATTCATGGGCCTACTATATGACTATTCATGGGCCTACTATATGACTATTCATGGGCCTACTATATGACTATTCATGGGCCTACTATATGACTATTCATGGGCCTACTATATGACTATTCATGGGCCTACTATATGACTATTCATGGGCCTACTATATGACTATTCATGGGCCTACTATATGACTATTCATGGGCCTACTATATGACTATTCATGGGCCTACTATATGACTATTCATGGGCCTACTGTATGACTATTCATGGGCCTACTATATGACTATTCATGGGCCTACTGTATGACTATTCATGGGCCTACTATATGACTATTCATGGGCCTACTATATGACTATTCATGGGCCTACTATATGACTATTCATGGGCCTACTATATGACTATTCATGGGCCTACAAATGACTATTCATGGGACTACTATATGACTATTCATGGGCCTACTATAGGACTATTCATGGGCCTACTATATGACTATTCATGGGCCTACTATATGACTATTCATGGGCCTACTGTATGACTATTCATGGGCCTACTGTATGACTATTCATGGGCCTACTGTATGACTATTCATGGGCCTACTGTATGACTATTCATGGGCCTACTGTATGACTATTCATGGGCCTACTGTATGACTATTCATGGGCCTACTGTATGACTGTTCATGGGCCTACTGTATGACTGTTCATGGGCCTACTGTATGACTGTTCATGGGCCTACTGTATGACTGTTCATGGGCCTACTGTATGACTATTCATGGGCCTACTGTATGACTATTCATGGGCCTACTGTATGACTATTCATGGGCCTACTGTATTACTATTCATGGGCCTACTGTATGACTGTTCATGGGCCTACTGTATGACTATTCATGGGCCTACTGTATGACTATTCATGAGCCTACTGTATGACTATTCATGGACCTACTGTATGACTGTTCATGGGCCTACTGTATGACTATTCATGGGCCTACTGTATTACTATTCATGGGCCTACTGTAAGACTATTCATGGACCTACTGTATGACTGTTCATGGGCCTACTGTATGACTATTCATGGACCTACTGTATGACTATTCATGGGCCTACTGTATGACTATTCATGGACCTACTGTATGACTGTTCATGGGCCTACTGTATGACTATTCATGGGCCTACTGTATGACTATTCATGGGCCTACTGTGTGACTATTCATGGACCTACTGTATGACTATTCATGGGCCTACTGTATGACTATTCAGGGGCCTACTGTATGACTATTCATGGGCCTACTGTATGACTATTCATGGACCTACTGTATGACTATTCATGGGCCTACTGTATGACTATTCAGGGGCCTACTGTATGACTATTCAGGGGCCTACTGTATGACTATTCAGGGCCTACTGTATGACTATTCATGGGCCTACTGTATGACTATTCATGGGCCTACTGTATGACTATTCATGGGCCTACTGTATGACTATTCAGGGGCCTACTGTATGACTATTCATGGGCCTACTGTATGACTATTCAGGGCCTACTGTATGACTATTCAGGGGCCTACTGTATGACTATTCATGGGCCTACTGTATGACTATTCAGGGGCCTACTGTATGACTATTCATGGGCCTACTGTATGACTATTCATGGACCTACTATATGACTATTCAGGGGCCTACTGTATGACTATTCATGGGCCTACTATATGACTATTCAGGGGCCTACTGTATGACTATTCAGGGGCCTACTGTATGACTATTCAGGGGCCTACTCTATGACTATTCATGGGCCTACTGTATGACTATTCAGGGGCCTACTGTATGACTATTCAGGGGCCTACTGTATGACTATTCAGGGGCCTACTGTATGACTATTCAGGGGCCTACTGTATGACTATTCATGGGCCTACTGTATGACTATTCATGGGCCTACTGTATGACTATTCAGGGGCCTACTGTATGACTATTCAGGGGCCTACTGTATGACTATTCATGGGCCTACTGTATGACTATTCAGGGGCCTACTGTATGACTATTCAGGGGCCTACTGTATGACTATTCATGGGCCTACTGTATGACTATTCATGGGCCTACTATATGACTATTCAGGGGCCTACTGTATGACTATTCATGGGCCTACTATATGACTATTCATGGACCTACTGTATGACTATTCAGGGGCCTACTGTATGACTATTCAGGGGCCTACTGTATGACTATTCAGGGGCCTACTGTATGACTATTCAGGGGCCTACTGTATGACTATTCATGGGCCTACTGTATGACTATTCATGGGCCTACTGTATGACTATTCATGGGCCTACTATATGACTATTCATGGGCCTACTATATGACTATTCATGGGCCTACTATATGACTATTCATGGGCCTACTATATGACTATTCATGGGCCTACTATATGACTATTCATGGGCCTACTATATGACTATTCATGGGCCTACTGTATGACTATTCATGGGCCTACTGTATGACTATTCAGGGGCCTACTGTATGACTATTCAGGGGCCTACTGTATGACTATTCATGGGCCTACTGTATGACTATTCAGGGGCCTACTGTATGACTATTCATGGGCCTACTGTATGACTATTCATGGACCTACTATATGACTATTCAGGGGCCTACTGTATGACTATTCATGGGCCTACTATATGACTATTCAGGGGCCTACTGTATGACTATTCAGGGGCCTACTGTATGACTATTCAGGGGCCTACTGTATGACTATTCATGGGCCTACTGTATGACTATTCAGGGGCCTACTGTATGACTATTCAGGGGCCTACTGTATGACTATTCAGGGGCCTACTGTATGACTATTCAGGGGCCTACTGTATGACTATTCATGGGCCTACTGTATGACTATTCATGGGCCTACTGTATGACTATTCAGGGGCCTACTGTATGACTATTCAGGGGCCTACTGTATGACTATTCATGGGCCTACTGTATGACTATTCAGGGGCCTACTGTATGACTATTCAGGGGCCTACTGTATGACTATTCATGGGCCTACTGTATGACTATTCATGGGCCTACTATATGACTATTCAGGGGCCTACTGTATGACTATTCATGGGCCTACTGTATGACTATTCAGGGGCCTACTGTATGACTATTCATGGGCCTACTGTATGACTATTCATGGACCTACTATATGACTATTCAGGGGCCTACTGTATGACTATTCATGGGCCTACTATATGACTATTCAGGGGCCTACTGTATGACTATTCAGGGGCCTACTGTATGACTATTCAGGGGCCTACTGTATGACTATTCATGGGCCTACTGTATGACTATTCATGGACCTACTATATGACTATTCAGGGGCCTACTGTATGACTATTCATGGGCCTACTATATGACTATTCAGGGGCCTACTGTATGACTATTCAGGGGCCTACTGTATGACTATTCAGGGGCCTACTGTATGACTATTCATGGGCCTACTGTATGACTATTCAGGGGCCTACTGTATGACTATTCAGGGGCCTACTGTATGACTATTCAGGGGCCTACTGTATGACTATTCAGGGGCCTACTGTATGACTATTCATGGGCCTACTGTATGACTATTCATGGGCCTACTGTATGACTATTCAGGGGCCTACTGTATGACTATTCAGGGGCCTACTGTATGACTATTCATGGGCCTACTGTATGACTATTCAGGGGCCTACTGTATGACTATTCAGGGGCCTACTGTATGACTATTCATGGGCCTACTGTATGACTATTCATGGGCCTACTATATGACTATTCAGGGGCCTACTGTATGACTATTCATGGGCCTACTATATGACTATTCATGGGCCTACTGTATGACTATTCAGGGGCCTACTGTATGACTATTCAGGGGCCTACTGTATGACTATTCAGAAGCCTACTGTATGACTATTCATGGGCCTACTGTATGACTATTCAGGGGCCTACTGTATGACTATTCATGGGCCTACTATATGACTATTCATGGGCCTACTATATGACTATTCATGGGCCTACTATATGACTATTCATGGGCCTATTATATGACTATTCATGGACCTACTGTATGACTATTCATGGGCCTACTATATGACTATTCATGGGCCTACTATATGACTATTCATGGGCCTACTATATGACTATTCATGGGCCTACTATATGACTATTCATGGGCCTACTGTATGACTATTCATGGGCCTACTATATGACTATTCATGGGCCTACTATATGACTATTCATGGGCCTACTATATGACTATTCATGGGCCTACTATATGACTATTCATGGGCCTACTATATGACTATTCATGGGCCTACTATATGACTATTCATGGGCCTACTATATGACTATTCATGGGCCTACTGTATGACTATTCATGGGCCTACTATATGACTATTCATGGGCCTACTATATGACTATTCATGGGCCTACTATATGACTATTCATGGGCCTACTATATGACTATTCATGGGCCTACTGTATGACTATTCATGGGCCTACTATATGACTATTCATGGGCCTACTATATGACTATTCATGGGCCTACTGTATGACTATTCATGGGCCTACTATATGACTATTCATGGGCCTACTATATGACTATTCATGGGCCTACTATATGACTATTCATGGGCCTACTATATGACTATTCATGGGCCTACTATATGACTATTCATGGGCCTACTATATGACTATTCATGGGCCTACTATATGACTATTCATGGGCCTACTGTATGACTATTCATGGGCCTACTATATGACTATTCATGGGCCTACTGTATGACTATTCAGGGGCCTACTGTATGACTATTCAGGGGCCTACTGTATGACTATTCAGGGGCCTACTATATGACTATTCAGGGGCCTACTGTATGACTATTCATGGGCCTACTGTATGACTATTCATGGGCCTACTGTATGACTATTCAGGGGCCTACTGTATGACTATTCAGGGGCCTACTGTATGACTATTCATGGGCCTACTGTATGACTATTCAGGGGCCTACTGTATGACTATTCAGGGGCCTACTGTATGACTATTCATGGGCCTACTGTATGACTATTCATGGGCCTACTATATGACTATTCAGGGGCCTACTGTATGACTATTCATGGGCCTACTGTATGACTATTCAGGGGCCTACTGTATGACTATTCATGGGCCTACTGTATGACTATTCATGGACCTACTATATGACTATTCAGGGGCCTACTGTATGACTATTCATGGGCCTACTATATGACTATTCAGGGGCCTACTGTATGACTATTCAGGGGCCTACTGTATGACTATTCAGGGGCCTACTGTATGACTATTCATGGGCCTACTGTATGACTATTCATGGACCTACTATATGACTATTCAGGGGCCTACTGTATGACTATTCATGGGCCTACTATATGACTATTCAGGGGCCTACTGTATGACTATTCAGGGGCCTACTGTATGACTATTCAGGGGCCTACTGTATGACTATTCATGGGCCTACTGTATGACTATTCAGGGGCCTACTGTATGACTATTCAGGGGCCTACTGTATGACTATTCAGGGGCCTACTGTATGACTATTCAGGGGCCTACTGTATGACTATTCATGGGCCTACTGTATGACTATTCATGGGCCTACTGTATGACTATTCAGGGGCCTACTGTATGACTATTCAGGGGCCTACTGTATGACTATTCAGGGGCCTACTGTATGACTATTCAGGGGCCTACTGTATGACTATTCATGGGCCTACTGTATGACTATTCATGGGCCTACTGTATGACTATTCAGGGGCCTACTGTATGACTATTCATGGGCCTACTATATGACTATTCATGGGCCTACTGTATGACTATTCAGGGGCCTACTGTATGACTATTCATGGGCCTACTATATGACTATTCATGGGCCTACTATATGACTATTCATGGGCCTACTATATGACTATTCATGGGCCTACTATATGACTATTCATGGACCTACTGTATGACTATTCATGGGCCTACTATATGACTATTCATGGGCCTACTATATGACTATTCATGGGCCTACTATATGACTATTCATGGGCCTACTATATGACTATTCATGGGCCTACTGTATGACTATTCATGGGCCTACTATATGACTATTCATGGGCCTACTATATGACTATTCATGGGCCTACTATATGACTATTCATGGGCCTACTATATGACTATTCATGGGCCTACTATATGACTATTCATGGGCCTACTATATGACTATTCATGGGCCTACTATATGACTATTCATGGGCCTACTGTATGACTATTCATGGGCCTACTATATGACTATTCATGGGCCTACTATATGACTATTCATGGGCCTACTATATGACTATTCATGGGCCTACTATATGACTATTCATGGGCCTACTGTATGACTATTCATGGGCCTACTATATGACTATTCATGGGCCTACTATATGACTATTCATGGGCCTACTATATGACTATTCATGGGCCTACTATATGACTATTCATGGGCCTACTATATGACTATTCATGGGCCTACTATATGACTATTCATGGGCCTACTATATGACTATTCATGGGCCTACTGTATGACTATTCATGGGCCTACTATATGACTATTCATGGGCCTACTATATGACTATTCATGGGCCTACTATATGACTATTCATGGGCCTACTATATGACTATTCATGGGCCTACTATATGACTATTCATGGGCCTACTATATGACTATTCATGGGCCTACTATATGACTATTCATGGGCCTACTGTATGACTATTCATGGGCCTACTATATGACTATTCATGGGCCTACTATATGACTATTCATGGGCCTACTATATGACTATTCATGGCCTACTATATGACTATTCATGGGCCTACTGTATGACTATTCATGGGCCTACTATATGACTATTCATGGGCCTACTATATGACTATTCATGGGCCTACTGTATGACTATTCATGGGCCTACTATATGACTATTCATGGGCCTACTATATGACTATTCATGGGCCTACTATATGACTATTCATGGGCCTACTATATGACTATTCATGGCCTACTATATGACTATCATGGGCCTACTATATGACTATTCATGGGCCTACTATATGACTATTCATGGGCCTACTATATGACTATTCATGGGCCTACTGTATGACTATTCATGGGCCTACTATATGACTATTCATGGGCCTACTATATGACTATTCATGGGCCTACTATATGACTATTCATGGGCCTACTATATGACTATTCATGGGCCTACTGTATGACTATTCATGGGCCTACTATATGACTATTCATGGGCCTACTATATGACTATTCATGGGCCTACTATATGACTATTCATGGGCCTACTATATGACTATTCATGGGCCTACTATATGACTATTCATGGGCCTACTATATGACTATTCATGGGCCTACTGTATGACAATTCAGGGGCCTACTATATGACTATTCATGGGCCTACTATATGACTATTCATGGGCCTACTGTATGACTATTCATGGGCCTACTATATGACTATTCAGGGGCCTACTGTATGACTATTCATGGGCCTACTGTATGACTTATGACTCATCTGTTCTGTTCTCTTGACATTGAAGTAACTCAATATTTTGATATACACACGCGCGCGCACACACACCCGTGCACACACACACACACACAATCACACACAAACGCTCGCTCGCACACACACAACACACACATCTCTCTCTCACACATGCACACCTAATCCCACACACACTCATGGTGTGTGTTTTCCCACAGTACTGGAGGCTCCGGTGCTGTTACAGAATCTGTCTGACTGCAGCGTGAACATCAGCAGCTCAGTGACACTCAGCTGCCGCGCCCACGGAGTGCCACGCCCATTCATCACATGGTACAAGGACCAACACACACTGCTTCAGGGATCAGGTGGGAGGCACAGTGATCTTATATCCCCATCTCAACTATACTGAACAAAAATATAAACGCAACATGTAACAATTTCAACGATTTTGCTGAGTTTACAGTTCATAAGGATATCAGTCAATTGAAATAAATTCATTAGGCCCTAATCTATAGATTTCACATGACAGGGCACAGGCGCAGCCATTGGTGGGCCTGGGAGGGCATAGGCCCACCTGCTAGGGAGCCAGGTCCAGCCAATCAGAATGAGTTTATCTCCACAAAACGTCTTTATTAGAGACAGAAGTATTCTTCAGCTGTCCGAGTGGCTGGTCTCAGACAATCCTGCAGGTGAAGAAGCCAGATGTGGAGGTCCTGGGCGTACTGCCAAATGGACGTACTGACAAATTCTCTAAAACAACATTGGAAGCGGCTTATGGTAGAGAAATTAACATCTCTGGCAACAGCTCTGGTGAACATTCCTGTAGTCAGCATACCAATTGCACACTCCCTCAAAACTTGAGACATCTGTGGCATCGTGTTGTGTGACAAAACAGCACATTTTTACCTTTGATTGTCCCGAGAACCAGGTGCACCTGTGTAATGATCACGCTGTTTAATCAGCTTCTTGATATGCCACACCTGTCAGGTGGATAGATTATTTTGGCAAAGGAGAAACGCTCACTAACCAGGATATAAACACGTTTGTGCCCAAAATTTGAGATATTTTTTTAAAAACATTTATCTAGGCAGGTCAGTTAAGAACATATTCTTATTTTCAATGATGGCCTAGGAACAGTGGGTTAACTGCCTGTTCAGGGGCGGAATGACAGATTTGTACCTTGTCAGCTCGGAGGTTTGAACTTGCGGCCTTCCGGTTACTAGTCCAACGCTCTAACCACTAGGCTACCCTGCCGCTTGTTGTGCGTATGGAACATTTCTGAGATCTTTAATTTGGAAACAACACATGGAAACAACACTTTTACATGTTGTGTTTATATTTTTGTTCACTATATATATGGGAATATTACAACAGTGAAAGTTGAGTTGCTTGGTGACTTGGAGTGTCAATAGTCTAAAATGACTTCCTCTTTCTCACTTCACCTGCACTGATCTGAATTAATCAGAATAAAGACAGGAAGATGAGAGAGGAATCCTCTTCAAACTGTTGAGAATGAGACTCCTGAAGTTGGTGTTGGGAAATGACTGTGACACGTTCTGTTTCTCATGTGCAGGTATCGTCATAGCACAAGGAGGCGAGAACCTCCACATTGACCGAATCACAGTGGAGGACCAGGGTCTGTACACCTGCCAGGCAACCAATGAGAGAGGCTCTGCTGAGAGCTCCGCCTACATCTGGGTTCACAGTAAGGATCCATTGACCAATAGTAACTGTGGAATACACTCAACTCTCTCTCCTCTCTCGTTCTATAACCATCCAAGATGGGTGTCTTCCATATTTGGTCATGTTGGTGCCTGTGGATAAACACTCTTGTGATAGCCGGGATGTGGGTGTTAAAGGGTACCAATGACAACCTTATACATATAACAGTCATCTAATCATGATCTACTATAACAAGGGTGAAGAGTAAAGCCTCAGCTAATAGGGTCAGTTGTAAAGACAAAACGAGACACTGCTTTAGATAGTGCTGCTATCCTACGTCTTGATTGATTTTCCCTTCTTTAGAGAGTCTTTGGTGCGTGAGCCAGTCCTTTCCAGTAGAGGCTGGACTACAGTGTAAGTCACCCCTGTTTGGAGGACCCACTCACTGAGTAGCAGCTAGCAGAAGCTCCCTAGCCTGACCATGGAGAGGAGTGGCTCAGTGTTGTTCTGTTCTAATAAGTCAGGAAGGAAGCTGTCTCCCTTTTTGATTTCCCTCGGAAGCCCCACTCTGCTGCCCCTTAAACTGAGGCTATTTCTATATCTGCTGAAAAACACCAAGATGAATGAGGAAGATGGCTGTTTGTGTTTGAGCCTGTTGGGTCGTTTCCACCCTGATCAGAGGCTGGGACAGACAGGGAGGGACAGAGGGACAGTGAGAGAACAGCGCCCTCATGTGGGAAGGAGAACTGCAGCCCATGAGTGAAATAAATGTCAGATAATACTTGAAGTGAGGGAGGAGAGAATAAGTATTCCTGAGAGGGCCTTGTTCATCTCTGTGCTTCTATTTCTATAGTTTAAAATGTGTAAATCCTCAGATTAATTTCAATCATGCTCTCTTCTCTCTCCCTTACGTTGCAGAATTCTGCATGCAGAGTCTCAATTTGGTGTTTGTCCCATTTTGTGAATTCTTGGTTGGTGAGCGGACCCCAAACCTCACAACCATGAAGGGCAAAGGGGTTCTATAACTGATTCAAGTACTTTTAGCCAGATGCTAATTGGTATGTTGAATTTAATGTTCCTTTTGATGGCATAGAAGGCCCTACTTGCCTTGTCTCTCAGATCGTTCACAGCTTTGTTGAAGTTACCTGTGGCGCTGATGTTTAGGCCGAGGTATGTATAGTTTTTTGTGTGCTCTAGGGAAACGGTGCCTAGATGTAATTTGGATTTGTGGTCCTGGCAACTGGACCTTTTTTGGAGCACCGTTATTTTTGTCTTACTGAGATCTACTGTCAGGGCCCAGGTCTGTCAGGGCCCAGGTCTGTCAGGGCCCAGGTCTGTCAGGGCCCAGGTCTGTCAGGGCCCAGGTCTGTCAGGGCCCAGGTCTGTCAGGGCCCAGGTCTGTCAGGGCCCAGGTCTGTCAGGGCCCAGGTCTGACAGAATCTGTGCAGAAGATCTAGGTGCTGCTGTTGGCCCTCCTTGGTTGGGGACAGAAGCACCAGATCATCAGTAAACATTTGACTTCAGATTCTAGTTCTCTCTCTCTCTGTGTAGACTCATCAGGTGGCCTGTCTCTGGAGATCCCTACTCTCACCTGTACCTGTCTGGTGGCCACTCTCTTCTGGCTGCTTCTCACTCTCTTCATACGTAAACTCAAAAAGGTGAGACACAAATGGAGCAGACATGAGTGTATAAAATTGTGTAACTATCTGTCCTATTTTTGATGATTTCATATAAATCCATTTTTCTCAGCCAAACTCTTCGAGTGCCAAGGCTGAGTACCTTTCAATCATCCTGGACCCAGGGGAGGGGCCTCTGGAGGAGCAGTGTGATAGGCTACAGTACGACCCAGGCCAATGGGAGTTCCCCAGAGACCGCCTCAAACTGGGTATAACTTTACATAATTTGTTAGCGACCTTGTACACTGTGTAGTGATTGGTTACAGACCAAGCATAACGTTGGGAGAGAGGAGATGATTAAAATTAGTGATAGATATGATCACTTCCTCGTAACAATATTATCTGCATCAGAGATGACTGGGAGTGCCCCATGTAATCAGCGTTATCTGTGTTGTGCTAATCATGTCTGTCAAGGGTGGGAGCTGTGTTTACTGTAAATAATCAGGTCTGGCTAGGGTGGGATCTGAGTTTGACTCATCAGGGCTTGTTGGATATACAGTAAATGTCATTTTCATTTCTCAAGTTTTATGAACGGCCAGCTGGGATATCTAGGTGGTTCCCACCTGAAGCCTTTAGAAACATTGACTCTGACAGACTGCCACCGCCCAGTGTTCAACCACAACCCACCTCTGGGTTTCAACCCCACCAATTGAGAAACAAATAATATTGTGTTTGAATTATCTCTCTGTGTCCTTCCAGAGAAACCTCTGGGCCGTGGGGCCTTTGGGAAAGTCATGCAGGCGTCTGCCTTTGGCATCGACAACTCTACAGGCTGCAGGACTGTGGCTGTCAAGATGCTCAAGGGTACCTGCTTTATTATGTTCACTATGTCTGAGTCATCTAACAACGTGACAAATGATGACCATTCAGAATAGAACAACTGAATAGAATAGAATATGACTCTACCAGCATAATGCGATGTATTTATAATGTACTGTATTTATAATGTACTGTATTTTGAATGTACTGTATTTATAATGTGCTGTATTTATAATGTACTGTCTTAATAATGTGCTATATTTATAATGTACTGTATTTATAATGTACTGGATTTATAATGTACTGTATTGATAATGTGCTGTATTTATAATGTGCTGTATTAATAATGTACTGTATTTATAATGTATTGTATTTATAATTTATTGTATTTATAATGTGCTGTATTTATAATGTATTGTATTTATAATGTACCGTATTTATAATTTACTGTATTTATAATGTATTGTATTTATAATTTACTGTATTTATAATGTATTGTATTTATAATGTACTGTATTTATAATTTACTGTATTTATAATGTGCTGTATTTATAATGTACTGTATTAATAATGTGCTGTATTTATAATGTACTGTATTTATAATGTACTGTATTAATAATGTACTGTATTTATAATTTACTGTATTTATAATGTACTGTATTTATAATGTACTGTATTAATAATGTGCTGTATTAATAATGTGCCGTATTTATAGTGTAATGTATTTATAATGTGCTGTGCTGTATGTTGTCCACCAGAGGGGGCTACTCCCAGTGACCACAAGGCTCTGATGACAGAACTGAAGATCCTGAACCACATCGGCCACCACCTGAATGTGGTCAACCTGCTGGGAGCCTGCACCAAGGCAGGGCCTCTCATGGTGATAGTGGAGTACTGTAGGTATGGAAACCTATCCACCTACCTGAAGAGCAAGAGAGACGTGTTCCTGCTCAACAAAGTGAGTTCTCCCTCACTTTGACAGACAGACAGACAGACAGACAGACAGACAGACAGACAGACAGACAGACAGACAGACAGACAGACAGACAGACAGACAGACAGACAGACAGACAGACAGACAGACAGACAGACAGACAGACAGACAGACAGACAGACAGACAGACAGACAGACAGATAGACAGACAGATAGACAGATAGACAGGCAGACAGACAGACAGACAGATAGACAGACAGACAGGCAGACAGACAGATAGACAGACAGACAGACAGACAGACAGACAGACAGACAGACAGACAGACAGACAGACAGACAGACAGACAGACAGACAGACAGACAGACAGACAGACAGACAGACAGACAGACAGATAGACAGACAGGCAGACAGACAGACAGATAGACAGACAGACAGGCAGAACCCTAACTTACAGACCTCAATGAGGTCAAGTTCCCATTGACATCCTGTCTATATATTTATGCTGTGAAGAGCATCATGAATGTCTTATTGTCACACTTACAGACGTTAAGATACTTATCTCACATTCAAGTCTCATTTCCTCTGACGGATGCACAGAATGAGCCTCAAGCACTCAAACACATCACCAATTCACTTCTGCAATCAATTGATGTTCTGTCATCTGTAATAAGAGAGAGGGACTTTTTCCTTAATGTCAGAATCTGTAGTTCTGAGTATTTAGTCTTGTATGATTCATGTTAACGCTCATAGTTGAGTTGTAGTTGTAATGCGGTGTTTTGTGTCGTATAGTTTGTGTGTAGTGGTGTAAACTAGAGACAAACACACTAAGTCCACAAACTAAATATAATAAATACAGAATATCCATATTGACCAGTAGCACTACCTGACCACATTAACCACAACTCATTCTCTCTCCCTGTGACAGGATGGGAAGAAGAGGTGTTTCGAGGAGAGAGAGGGCACAGAGGAGAGGGGTAAGAGAGAGAGGACAGAGGAGAGGGGTAAGAGAGAGAGGACAGAGGAGAGGGGTAAGAGAGAGGACAGAGGAGAGGGGTAAGAGAGAGAGGACAGAGGAGAGGGGTAAGAGAGAGAGAGGACAGAGGAGAGGGGTAAGAGAGAGAGAACAGAGAATGGTAAGAGAGAGAGAACAGAGGAGAGGGGTAAGAGAGAGAGGACAGAGGAGGTGGGTAAGAGAGAGAGGACAGAGGAGGTGGGTAAGAGAGAGAGAACAGGGGAGAGGGGTAAGAGAGAGAGGACAGAGGAGAGAGGTAAGAGAGAGAGAGAGAGAACAGAGGAGAGTGGTAAGAGAGAGAGAACAGAGGAGAGAGGTAAGAGAGAGAGAACAGAGGAGAGGGGTAAGAGAGAGAGAACAGAGGAGGTGGGTAAGAGAGAGAGAACAGAGGAGAGGGGTAAGAGAGAGAGGACAGAGGAGAGAGTTAAGAGAGAGAGAACAGAGGAGAGGGGTAAGAGAGAGAGAGAGAACAGAGGAGAGGGGTAAGAGAGAGAGAACAGAGGAGGGGGGTAAGAGAGAGAACAGAGGAGAGGGGTAAGAGAGAAAGAGAACAGAGGAGAGGGGTAAGAGAGAGAGAACAGAGGAGAGGGGTAAGAGAGAGAGAACAGAGGAGGGTGGGTAAGAGAGAGAGAACAGAGGATAGGGGTAAGAGAGAGGACAGAGGAGGTGGGTAAGAGAGAGAGAACAGAGGAGAGGGGTAAGAGAGAGAGAACAGGGGAGAGGGGTAAGAGAGAGAACAGAGAGTGGTAAGAGAGAGAGAACAGAGGAGAGGGGTAAGAGAGAGAGGACAGAGGAGAGGGGTAAGAGAGAGGACAGAGGAGAGGGGTAAGAGAGAGAGGACAGAGGAGAGGGGTAAGAGAGAGAGAGAACCGAGGAGAGGGGTAAGAGAGAGAGGACAGAGGAGGTGGGTAAGAGAGAGAGGACAGAGGAGGTGGGTAAGAGAGAGAGAACAGGGGAGAGGGGTAAGAGAGAGAGGACAGAGGAGAGAGGTAAGAGAGAGAGAGAACAGAGGAGAGTGGTAAGAGAGAGAGAACAGAGGAGAGAGGTAAGAGAGAGAGAACAGAGGAGAGGGGTAAGAGAGAGAGAGAGAGAGAGAACAGAGGAGAGGGGTAAGAGAGAGAGAACAGAGGAGGGGGGTAAGAGAGAGACAGAGGAGAGGGGTAAGAGAGAAAGAGAACAGAGGAGAGGGGTAAGAGAGAGAGAACAGAGGAGAGGGGTAAGAGAGAGAGAGAACAGAGGAGGTGGGTAAGAGAGAGAGAACAGAGGATAGGGGTAAGAGAGAGGACAGAGGAGGTGGGTAAGAGAGAGAGAACAGAGGAGAGGGGTAAGAGAGAGAGAACAGGGGAGAGGGGTAAGAGAGAGAGAACAGAGGAGAGGGGTAAGAGAGAGAGAACAGAGGAGAGGGGTAAGAGAGTGAGAGAACAGAGGAGAGGGGTAAGAGAGAGAGAACAGAGGAGAGGGGTAAGAGAGAGAGAGAGAACAGAGGAGAGGGGTAAGAGAGAGAGAGAGAACAGAGGAGAGGGGTAAGAGAGAGAGAGAACAGAGGAGAGGGGTAAGAGAGAGAGAACAGAGGAGAGGGGTAAGAGAGAGAGAACAGAGGAGAGGGGTAAGAGAGAGAGCACAGAGGAGAGGGGTAAGAGAGAGAGAACAGAGGAGAGGGGTAAGAGAGAGAGAGAGAGAACAGAGGAGAGGGGTAAGAGAGAGAGAACAGAGGAGAGGGGTAAGAGAGAGAGAGAACAGAGGAGAGGGGTAAGAGAGAGAGAACAGAGGAGAGGGGTAAGAGAGAGAGAACAGAGGAGAGGGGTAAGAGAGAGAGAACAGAGGAGAGGGGTAAGAGAGAGAGAACAGAGGAGAGGGGTAAGAGAGAGGGAGAGAACAGAGAGGGGTAAGAGAGAGAGAGAGAACAGAGGAGAGGGGGTAACATGTTTATCTACACGTTTTTGTTGTTTTTGAGATTTTATCTTTCAACCCTCACCCTCATAACACCTCCTCTCCCTTTCTCTCTGTCTCACTCTCTCTCCCATTCTCTCTGTCTCTCTGTCTGTCTCCCTGTCTCCCTCTCCCTTTCTCCCTCTCTCTCTCTCTCCCATTCTCTCTGTCTCCCTGTCTCTCTCTCCCATTCTCTCTGTCTCTCTCTGTCTGTCTCCCTCTCTCTCTGTCTCCCTCTCCAGGTGTCTCCAAGTCTCCTCTGTTCCTGGAGGATCTCATCTCCTTCAGTTTCCAGGTGTCTCGAGGCATGGAGTTCCTCGCCTCTCGCAAGGTTTGATACCCTGTGTCTGTCAGCCTGTCTGTCTGAGAAGACATACAGTATATGACGTTGAAAATATGTGTCTCGATGCAATCAATAGATCCAAATTCTAAATGTGTGTGTTCACTCTGTGTTTCTATGTCAGTGTATCCACCGTGACCTGGCTGCCAGGAACATTCTGCTGTCTGAGAACAAAGTGGTGAAGATCTGTGACTTTGGTCTGGCCAGAGACCTCTACAAAGACCTGGACTACGTCCGCAAGGGAGACGTGAGTCCACACACACGCACGTGCGCACACACACACACACACACACACACACACACACACACACACACACACACACACACACACACACACACACACACACTCTCTCAATCAATCAATCATCTCCTCATAACGGGGACTTCACTGTACTTAGCCTATTCTCAGATCTACAGTAGTTGTGCTGTCCGGCCAAGTTGGCGAGGCACCTCAAACACGTCTGGGACCAGGATATTCTGTACTCTCTGCTGGCAGCTGATTCTGACCCATGTTTTCCACAGGCAAGGCTGCCATTGAAGTGGATGTCCCCAGAGTCCATCTTTGACAAGGTGTTCACGACCCAGAGTGACGTGTGGTCCTATGGAGTTCTGCTCTGGGAGATATTCTCTCTGGGTCGGTCCTCATATCCACTTACACAAAACACATACTGCTGGTCCCATAGAATTAGGAATTAGAATACTAGTCATTTAATAGGATCTCTATGGCTCATACTATGACTAGTACATACCGTTACACACCTAGACAAGACTCAAGGCTTCTTCTCTGTCTGTCTCACAGGAGCCTCTCCGTACCCAGGCCTGAACATAGATGAGGAGTTCTGCCACCAACTAAAGGAGGGAACACGCATGCGATCCCCAGAGTACAGCACTCCAGAAATGTGAGAAAGAGAAATATATTGATGGAGAGAGAACTGAAGAGAGACTGTGGTGTGAGTATAACTGGTGTGTTGTCTGTAGTTACAGCACCATGCTGGCATGCTGGGAGGCTAACCCCTCAGACCGCCCCACCTTCACTGGCCTAGTGGAAACACTGGGAGACCTGCTGGAAGCACGGGTTCAACAGGTAACACACACACGAACACACACACACACACACACACACACACACACACACACACACACACACACACACACACACACACACACACACACACACACACACACACACACACACACACACACACACACACACACACACACACTCTCTCTCTCTCTCTCTCTCTCTCTCTCTCTCTCCTATGCATTGAACCTTGTCTATGATCAGGATGGGAAGGACTACATTCCCCTGGGCACGTTCCTGTGTGGAGGGAGAGACCCAGACAGCAGCGTCCAGAGAGACTCCACAGAGAGCTCCCTGACTGACCTGCATCCACACAGACTCATCAGCCTAGGGTAAGGCTAGGAACACCCCCATAAACAGAGAAACATGACAGTTGGTACAGTCCAATGGGTTGTAGTTGGTCATGTTTTAATTCTGTCCCAGCTACATGAACACCAGGAGCACAGCGACACTCAGGACCTTTGAGGAACTGCCCAGCAAGGACCCGCCTGGCCCGGACGTGAGGACACACACTGATTCACATTTATATTCTTACTCACACCACACACTGCTTGTCACTGAGGCGTCTGGTGTGTTGCTGTGTATCACACACACTAATGTGTCGAACTGGTGTGTTTCAGGATGAGCAGGGAGACAGCGGGATGGTTCTACCCTCTGAGGAACTCAAACGCCTCAAATGGACCAGCGGCGCCAAGAGCCTCACAAGGTCACCACCTCTAACCTTCAACCCCTCATTGACTACAAATGAGTGTATTTTGTGTTCTGTGTTGATAATGATTGAGGGGGTGTGTTGGCAGGTCCTTTACCATCAGTACGTGCAGGGAGAACCTGGTGCCCTGCATGTGTAATGACATCACTGGTCTCCATGACGACGAGCCGCCTGTCCTCCCATGCGACACCGAGGAGAGCTGTTCCCCTCCACCCGACTACAACTCTGCCTTCCTCTACCCCTCCCTCTGACAACTCTATCATATCACACTTCTCACTCTGGTTAGAACTGCCTCGGTTCCTCCCTCCCAGCACACCATCACCCCCTTGTCCGTCACTCCATCTAAACACTCACTTCTGTCTTTAGGCCATCTTCCTCCCTACCTACCTCCCTCTTCGTCACAGATTCATTATTGATGCAGTGCTTCATTTCCCCATAACATACTATCAGATGACTTCACTCCAAGGATCCGTCTCTATAAACAATTCCTCTACAGATTGTATTTGATGCTGTAGCTTCCTCAGGGGGACAGGAGTAAGGTATGTGAATTACTGAGGCCTGCATAGGGTGCCACACCCACACCACTAACAGCAGCTAATTTCATGATCGTGTTTTCACATGCAGCAACACCACATGTCCATGTACCATTCTATTTAGTATAGTTGCTTATCTCTATATGGGTACGGCCTATAGAGCTCAGAGGAACCTCGGTTGCCTCCAGTGACCTGACCATGATGTTCCTACACGTGTATGCTGGAAGAATGTATTCATTAGAAAATAGTGTTTCACCTATTTATTTACAATATGTTAACCTCATGAAATTGTGTCAAGGCAGGCAACTGCTGTCAGTGATCATTAAAATCAGTATATATGTTAGACCAGTCGATGCAGAGCTATGGAGAAGTACTGTATAACATGTTTCATAGCCACTGACACAAGTATGTATGTATTCAAAACACATCTAAAACTGTTGAAGTAAAGAAGCGTTATCACACTGACTGTCAAGACAATCCTCTGGTCTTCACATGCATGACACTAAGACAACACACTGTGTTTTGGTATATTTTATTAAAATACTGCTGTACACACAATATTGCAAAAGTTGAGACAATGAACACAAGATGGGTAAAACAACATACTAAGATGGTGATTGTAGATGTTTGTAGGAAAGGCGTGTGTCGGGGAGGGGGGGAGGCGTGTGTCGGGGAGGGGGGAGGGGTGTGTCGGAGAGGCGTGTGTCGGGGAGGGGAGAGGCGTGTGTCGAAGAGGCGTGTGTCGGAGAGGGAATGGGAGAGGCGTGTGTCGGGGAGTGGCGTGTGTCGGGGAGTGGCGTGTGTCGGAGTGGGGGGGAGTGGCGTGTGTCGGAGAGGGGGGGGAGTGGCATGTGTCGGAGAGGGGGAGGGGCGTGTGTCGGAGAGGGTGGAGGGGCGTGTGTCGGAGAGGGTGGAGGGGCGTGTGTCGGAGAGGGGGGAGAGGCGTGTGTCGGGGAGTGGCGTGTGTCGGGGAGTGGCGTGTGTCGGAGTGGGGGGGAGTGGCGTGTGTCGGAGAGGGGGAGGGGCGTGTGTCGGAGAGGGTGGAGGGGCGTGTCGGAGAGGGTGGAGGGGCGTGTGTCGGAGAGGGTGGAGGGGCGTGTGTCGGAGAGGGGGGAGGGGCGTGTGTCGGAGAGGGGGGAGGGGCGTGTGTCGGAGAGGGGGGAGGGGCGTGTGTCGGAGAGGGGGGGAGGGGCGTGTGTCGGAGAGGGGGGAGGCGTGTGTCGGGGAGGCGTATAGTTGCTTATCTCTATATGGGGCCGTACCCATATAGAGATAAGCAACTATACTAAATAGAATGGTACATGGACATGGGGAGGGGGGAGGCGTGTGTCGGGGAGTGGGAGGCGTGTGTCGGAGAGGCGTGTGTCGGAGAGGCGTGTGTCGGAGAGGCGTGTGTCGGAGAGGCGTGTGTCGAGAGGCGTGTGTCGGAGAGGGATGAGAGCGTGTGTCGGAGAGGGAAGGGGAGAGGCGTGTGTCGGAGAGGGAAGGGGAGAGGCGTGTGTCGGAGAGGGAAGGGGAGAGGCGTGGGCGGACGGGAAGGGGAGAGGCGTGTGTCGAGAGGGAGGGAGAGCGTGTGTCGGAGAGGGAAGGGGAGAGGCGTGTGTCGGAGAGGGAGGGGAGAGGCGTGTGTCGGAGAGGGAGGGGAGAGGCGTGTGTCGGAGAGGGAAGGGGAGAGGCGTGTGTCGGAGAGGGAAGGGGAGAGGCGTGTGTCGGAGAGGGAAGGGAGAGGCGTGTGTCGGAGAGGGAAGGGGAGAGCGTGTGTCGGAGAGGGAAGGGGAGAGGCGTGTGTCGGAGAGGGAAGGGGAGAGGCGTGTGTCGGAGAGGGAAGGGGAGAGGCGTGTGTCGGAGAGGGAAGGGGAGAGGGTGTGTCGGAGAGGGAAGGGGGAGAGGCGTGTGTCGGAGAGGGAAGGGGAGAGGCG
Source organism: Oncorhynchus kisutch (assembly GCF_002021735.2). Lineage (NCBI taxonomy): Eukaryota > Metazoa > Chordata > Actinopteri > Salmoniformes > Salmonidae > Oncorhynchus > Oncorhynchus kisutch. The sequence goes on from NC_034184.2 coordinate 74,301,259, forward strand.
TGTGTCGGAGAGGGAAGGGGAGAGGCGTGTGTCGGAGAGGGAAGGGGAGAGGCGTGTGTCGGAGAGGGAAGGGGAGAGGCGTGTGTCGGAGAGAGGAAGGGGAGAGGCGTGTGTCGGAGAGGGAAGGGGAGAGGCGTGTGTCGGAGAGGGAAGGGGAGAGGCGTGTGTCGGAGAGGGAAGGGAGAGGCGTGTGTCGGAGAGGGAAGGGGAGAGGCGTGTGTCGGAGAGGAAGGGAGGCGTGTGGTCGGCGAGGGAATGGGAGAGGCGTGTGTCGGAGAGGGAAGGGGAGAGGCGTGTGTCGGAGAGGGAAGGGGAGAGGCGTGTGTCGGAGAGGGAAGGGAGAGGCGTGTGTTGGAGAGGTGTGTGTCGGGGAGAGGCGTGTGTTGGAGAGGTGTGTGTCGGGGAGAGGCGTGTGTCGGAGAGGGAAGGGGAGAGGCGTGTGTTGGAGAGGTGTGTGTCGGGGAGGCATGTGTCGGAGTGGGGGGGAGTGGCGTGTGTCGGAGAGGCGTGTGTTGGAGTGTGTCGGAGTGGGGGGGGGGGGTGGCGTGTGTCGGAGAGGGAAGGGGAGAGGCGTGTGTCGGAGAGGCGTGTGTCGGAGTGTGTCGGGGAGAGGCGTGTGTCGGATTGGGGGGGGGGGGGGGGGGAGTGGCGTGTGTCGGAGTGGCGTGTGTCGGAGAGGGACGGGGAGAGGCGTGTGTCGGAGTGGCGTGTGTAGGAGTGGGGGGGGAGGGGGGGAATAGCGTGTGTCGGAGAGGGAAGAGGCGTGTGTCGGATTGGGGGGGGGGGGGGGAGAGGCGTGTGTCGGAGTGGGTGGGTGGGGGGGGGAAGGCGTGTGTCGGAGTGGCGTGTGTCAGAGTGTCATGAGTTGTTGGGGATATTGATGTGACCTGTTTAAAATTAGGGTTCTAAGCACCACATTCACCAAATACGTCTTCGGTCTCGAGCATTTCACTGAAAACAGTACATGATTCTAATTCCGAGCAGGTTTTAGATCAAGTGGCCCCTAAGTACTGATCTACAGTCAGTTTTACTCTTCAACTCCTAAATGGTTCAGGATAGGCTAGGTGTCGACTCAGATCCTAGATCTGTGCTATGGGGCAACTCCCATGTCGCCTCATGGAGTATTGGGTAGAAAATGCCCCTAATCACTGGCATAGGGTCAGATATGTTGACATCCCCAAGTAGGTCAGGTAAGGTTGGACAGAGTAAACTGATGCTAAATCTGTGCTTAGGACCATCTATCACCTCACGAATTTCCCCCACAGTATCTCCACCTAGAGTCCAGTCCACATCGATCTGACTGGATCAAGGGCGACCAATGACGGCCAAACACATTCAGTCATCGGGCCCCTCCAGCTGTCCGTCATCCTGAGAGAATTCCAAACCATTCAACAGAAGGTCTATTCAATGGGGTGGACCGTCCAATATGTTACACATAGAACAGTGATGTACAGACACAGTTACCTCATCGTGTGACTAGAAGTCTATGATATATACAATACATTTATATCTAAAACACTTTGAACATGTCACCCTTCTGAATAGACCCTTGTTTCTGAATGCATCAGCTACTGCTCACCAATCTTACCCACCCTCTCCCAAATTCTACATTTTTCTTCCTGAAGAGTAAACTCCTTCACTACCCCTTGTGAATTTAAAATCATTGGATTGGTATAAGCAGTTTCCATCGTCTCTCACGCCAATCCCTTATTTTTTAAAACCATGAGAGGGATTGAATAAGTGTGCACTTCAGGGGGAAAATCCCAGATGACCACTGGGAGAGGTCAGAGGTTAAATTCCTGGTTGTCGCTGCTCCGTGTCTCGAGCACATTTTGTCTCACATGATTTTTTAAATGGTCAAATACAAACAGATGTTATTAAAAGCTCTTTACTGACCACTTTGTCCCGTTCCTTGCCCCCTCTGTCCCCACCCCAGCTGGAATTGGTCCACAGCATAACGTTTGTGTTGAGGGAGAAAGACCTTCCCTTCCATGTCCCATCATGCATCACTGCACAACAGCTGAACAAAATGAGGGGAACCAGCAAAAAAATAAAAAATTGTTTCTATATTTTTTTTAAAAGTATCACTTATTCTCAAATGAAGAGGTTGGCAGAGACCCCTCAGGGGAAGGAAGCAGGGGAGCAGGTAAAGAGAAAAAGAGGCAAAGATAAGGAGGACATTCCACATTGAGGCAGAACTGGCACCATTCTCTAGTTTTGACCCAGTCCGTGGGGCTTCATCCCAGCGCTGATGAGCCAGACCTAAATATTCCATCTCACGGAGTTCATCATTGGTGTCACAACATTTTCCACAATAGTGTCCATCATGAAGCAATTAAGGAGCCTGCTGCTTTTATGACCCTGCGCTATATAACAGGGAGAAGATACCCCTTCCTAAGGATCATGTCTAGATAGGATACAGCTTTTGTAAAATTGATGGAAAAAGTTGATTTTTGGTGCATTTTAACTAACCCTGACCCTTTTCCTAAACTGCGGTGTAAGTTATCCTAAACCTGCTACAAAAAGTCAATTTTGCCAAAAAAATGTATCCCTTCTAGACAAAACCCTACCTCAGTGCCAACAGAAACCACAGTTTAACGCAATAGCCCCCCTAACACATGACCTCAATGTTGCATGACCCTTGACCTCCACATCAAGGCATTGAATTGACCAATGGTCTGTCTGAGTCCCCAACCCAGCACTCTACCCAAAAACTCAGTGGTTTGTCCTTTTGAGTGGGAACCGACAAGCAAGGAGGTCCATTTCAGAAATAGGTTCCCTGACCACCCCCTTTGAAAGCGTCCAGTGGTCTGTCCCGTCTCTTAGTGCGTTGGTATGAAGGGGTGTGGTCTCCAGCAGGAAGACACACAGTAAAAATAAAGCCTGATTTTATATTAGGTTCTCAGTGTGTGTGTGTGTGTGTCTGTTCACCACTCTCGGTAGGTTCAGCCTGTAGGCCACTCACATTCATTAAAAAAAGTCAAACATCTTAGTCCATCCTCCACAGAGGGAGAAAAAAATATCTAGAAAAAAATAAAAAATAAAAGCAGGAAAAAGTTAAATCCCACGTGGTGGTTTTATTTTTTAGTATCCGTTTTGTTCCCCAAGTCTAAAAAAAATTAAGCGTTCGTAATCGTTACAGCTTCCGTTTTTGTCCATTACTTGTCATCGCAGCTGCGGGATTTTAGGAAAAATAAAGAAAACAGCTTTAGAAAAGCCTTCCTGGTTGCCAAGACAGTGTATGTGACTGAGGTCCAGCAAGTCCCACCCCCTCTGCCTCTCTCGCCACGCTGAAGATGTCATCACTATGCGCCTGGTCCTCCGCTGTAGTGCAATAATGTGCTGTACGGTTCAGGCAGCCCCACCCCGCTGCCTGTGGGGGGGGCGCTACAGCGGTCCGACAGCGGCCTGCTGCAGCTCCTGAAAGGTATTGTCGAAGCAGCGCTTCAGGTCCGAGTAGGTCACCACCAGAACACTCTTCTCATCCCGAGACACTAAGCTGATCTTCTCAGGCACGCCCGCGTCCAGCTACACAGAGAGGGGAGAGTACTGGTAGACTAGTAGCCAGCTGAGCAACAAGACATACTGGAATAGACAGGTGGCTCACATGGAGAGGGGGGAAATGAGGGTAAGGGCACGGCAGAGGGGGAAATGAGGGGGAAGGGCACGGCAGAGGGGGAAATGAGGGGGAAGGGCACGGCAGAGGGGGAAATGAGGGGGAAGGGCACGGCAGGGGGGGAAATGAGGGGAAGGGCATGAGAAAAAGAGAGAGAAAGATGCAGGGAGAGCTGGCATACTTTGTTGAGGCAGGAAACAATGTGGCTGAGGTCTATCCAGGGGGTTCCAGCCTCGGTCACCTGGTGGAACAGGTGGTCTCTGAACAGCTTCAGCAGGTACCGGTCCCCCGTCTCAGACCACGTATGGTCCTTCTGAAACCTGACACACATTAGCAGAAGTGTGATATGAAGGTGAGAAACAGTTGGTCAGATGTTCTAAATCCAGTCCTAGCGGAGTAGTTCAGTACTTACTCTGGTCTCTCGTTGATGGTGCCCAGTTTGGCCAACAGACGGAAGAGACGACCATTCTGGACCTCCTACAACAGAGATAAAACTGTGTAAGTCATATATTAGGTAACAGCTGTCTTTGTGGGGGAGGGGATATAATGTTGGGGTCTCGTGTACGGACCTGGAAAGTGTTTGTACAGTCACAATCCCTCACAGAACTTGAAACAGTCTAACCAGGTTGTGTCTTGAAGAAGTCAGAGGCTAGGTAGTGCTGGCCAACTTCATTCAGCCGGCTGGTGAGTGATCGTGGCAAAGTTGATTTGATATTGTATAACACATCTCTGGGGCTAGTAGTAAATGGGACAATATTATCATGTTACACATCTTTTAGTTGCTTCATTAAATGCTTTCAATATTCATATATGAATTTCTACCATTTAGTTGGCTTAAGTCATTGAAATTTGGAGTCATAGACATCTTTAAATATTGTCCCACGTACACAGATAATGTACGGATGGTCCCTAACTAGCCATAGCGATATGGAATGTCAAACCAAATTGACAATGGGCATTACAATTGGCTCGTGTGCAGCCAGCTGTGGGCATAGATTCTACAAGTGTCTGGAATTCTATTGGAGGGATGTGACACCATTCTTCCACAAGAAATTCCATAATTTGGTTGATGGAAAAACAGTCTCGGGAGCCACTCCAGAATCTCCCATAAGTGTTAATTTGGCTTGAGATCTGGTGACAGACTCCTTTGACACCCTTCTTTCAAAGTCATTGAAATTTCTTCTAGCTAAAATAATGGGCTACTGGGCATGTTTATACATGACCCTAATTAACTCAGGAACCACACCTGTGTGGAAGCACCTGCTTACAATATACTGTCTCCCTCATTTACTCAAGTGTTTCCATTATTTTGGCAGTTACCTGTACTATACATACACAGTAATATGAACCATTGATGTTCAGAACAGTACTGATAACATGTAGACACACACAACTGATGGACAGACAACAGTGTTGCATTTGAAATGGACTGAAAGGTGGTATTTTCTGTTTAATGCTGAAGACTGCAGAACAGCTCACACACACACACACACACTACTCGGTTTCCTGATATAAGCACCAAAACAAAACAAGAGTAGCGCTGCTGAGGGGGTGTTAAGCAGTGGGTTTGGGGAGGGGGGGGGGGGGGGGGGGACAGTCCGCAGCCAGTGGTTTCACACCCCAGGTCTAAGGTCAGAACAGCAGACGCTGTAGAGGCCAGAGGGGCCTCTACAGAATATCCTGTATTTTCACCCCCCCCCCCCCACAACACTTCTCACGTGACTTCCTTCCATTTACCACCACTCACTCCCACATAGCAGAGGTGGCATCACAAGTGTGTGTTAGTGTACCTTCGCCAGGTCCTCCTCGATGACATCATTTCTCATCTGTGATGCATCCAGCTGTGTGTAGAAGCGAGCTCCAATCATGGGCATGATGTCATTAACGCTGCGCAGCCTAGACTGCTCTGTCAACAGATACCTACAAACAGGTGGTGACTGAGTACATGTGTCAGTGCAAACAGTGTGTTCACTTGTATATCTGAGTGTGTTGCAGATGACGGTGAGAAATGGCTTAGGGGAGGACCCGGTGTCGTCCTTTTCAAGGATGGTTTCTGTCTCTGTGTGTGTGTGTGTGTGTATGTTGTGTCAGTGTGTCTTACAGGATGAGGTTCTTGAGGTCTGATGAGTAGTTGATAGACACCAACTCCATGGCCTTCTGCAGGTTCTCTCTCTGAATGCCAGCCAGAGAGTTACAGGCCAGGGCCAACACCACCTTGCCCAGGGATATCAGGTCCGCTTGCTGCAAGAGCACACACACACACAATTAACAGAACACACTACAGCCAGGGGCCAACTCAACCATTTCAAAAAGAAAATCAGGCCAGCAAGTCAAAACTCAGAGCAAACGCGCGCACGCACACACACACACACACACACACACACACACACACACACGCAGAGATTCAAAATATAAAAATATGGTTACAAGACAGCTGATAGATTGTGTCCACAATATTGCTTGAGGAAGTAAATATATATATTTTTCCCATGATGTAACACTAACAAAACGAGAGCATGGCGGTTTTACTAGTCAGATTTGCAGCCAATTGATCAACCGCGGCGCTATCCATGGTGCTGAAACTCTGCATGGTAGGGTTGGGCATTCCAGATGTTCAAATCGTCATACACGGTATTACCAGTTTAGAAAGGGGGGGGGATATTGGGCATCTGTTACCAGAATGCTAACAAAATTAGCACAAGTAATAGCGAAATTCCATGGCGGCTGCTAGCTAAACATGCTAACGTGTACAAATGAAAATAAACTCAATTGCAAAGACATGCAACCCAGCTCATATAGTTATACATGACCAAAAGTATGTGGACATGCTTATTAAACATCTCATTACAAAATCATGGGCATTAATATAAAGTTGGTCTCCCCTTTGCTTCCGTAACAGCCTCCACTCTTCTGGGAAGCGTTCCACTAGATGTTGAAACATTGCGAAGGGGGACTTGCTTCCATTCAGCCACAAGAGCATCAGTGAGGTCAGGGACTGATGTTGGGCGATTAGGCCTGGCTTGCAGTCAGCGTTCCAACTCATCCCAAAAGTGTTTGATGGAGTTGAGGTCAGGGCTCTGTGCAGGCCGGTCAAGTTCTTCCACACCCATCTCGAGAAACCATTTCTGTACGGACCTCACTTTGTACATGGGGCATTGTCATGCTGAAACAGGAAAGGGCCTTCCCCAAACTGTTTTCACAAAGATGGAGTCACAGAATCGTCTAGAATGTCATTGTATGCTGTAGCGTTAAGATTTCCCATCACTGGAACTAAGGGGCCTAGCCCGAACAGTGAAAAACAACCCCAGACCATTATTCATCCTCCGCCAAACTTTACAGTTGGCACTATGAATTGGGGCAGGTAGCGTTCTCCTGGCATTCGCCAAATCTCGATGTGTCTGTCGGGACTGCCAGATGAAGTGTGATTCATCACTCCAGAGAACACGTTTCCACTGCTCCAGTGTTCAATGGCGGCGAGCTTTACACCACTCCAGCCAACGCTTGGCACTGCGCATGGTGGTCTTAGGCTTGTTATATATATATATATATATATATATAAAAAATGTGGACACCCCTTCAAATTAGTGTATTCGGCTATTTCAGCCCCACCCATTGTAGCTGGCTACATTCTTTATATTATAAACATTAGAAATATGATGGCCATGCATCATTCTTTGTAAAAAAAATAACTTCCTTTTTCATTGTACGCTCATTTCCCTGATCACTGTAGACTTTCAATATAAAAACGCAAACCGTCAATACACACCTGGACTGCTCCCGCTTTCTCCCATTGTGCTATTTACAAACAAACACATGACTGGCTCAACTGTTGTGGGGAACTATGCTTCCTAATGTAAAATAATGTGACAGGTGAAATGAAGAATGTGATCTGCTTTATCTCCTAATGTATTGCACAAGTTGACTGCAGGTATTTACTTAAAGTAGCTACAGATGTTGAATAACTAAAAAGAAATCATTTCAACAGTATTGAAAAACCGTCCCGTGGCCATTCCCAAATACTCCGGTATACCGCCCAAACCTAATCCATGGTGTGGAATATCTGTTACTAGATCTATGTGCTCATTTGTTTGTTTAGCAGAGAATCTGATGTTCTCTAACAAAGTGACCACAATAAGTCGATACGCAAAGTAAAAATAACCACAACAGTGTTCATTTCCCCTGCTAACCAGGTCCATGGAGGGAGAAAATTAGCAACATTTATCTTGACATCTCAGTCAGAGGCTAAACATAATGTCATCTTCACTAGGCTGTAATAACATTTTACCAAAAATCGGCCAACGTGCTTCATAAACTAGGCTAAAAATCAACAAAAGTGTGGTGACAGAACTCGAGTTGATTAAATTGCAACAGAAACCATTAGATTCAGGATTCATGTGTACATTTCCCCATTTATAGTGGTATAATCAGATCAGATCTTATTTCCACTGGTATTGTGCTTTTAAAATTGCATTTGAACAGAAATACCAGGAGGGGTTTACAATTATCTTGGGAAGAAAAATTGGTAGGTTTTCCAGAAAATATGAAAAAACCCCAGAAAAAAACAAACACTTGAAGCTGAACTAGGCCATGTTGTGCCAGACTGACATGTGGGGGGGTTACTGTACCTGGTACTGTGGCATGAGGGTCACATGGTTGGTCTGACTGTTGTCAAACGTTAAGACATCAAACACCCCTACACAGTTCACTCGTAACCTGCAGGGAGAAAAAGGCATGTTGAGTGTGTGTCAAACGTTAGCGGGATGTCAGCGTGTGTGGTTTCTCCCCCTTCTGAGAAAAGGAAGCCAGGACTAGTATAGAACTTCTGCTTTCACTGTAGTTTACAGTAAATAACCCAGCAGATACTATCAGCACTACAACAAACATCAGGGGGCTTAGACACATTGGTTTCTGCACAGTTCTCTAGCGAGGAACGCAGGACTAAACCAGAGACAGCAACTGTGACTGGTTAGAGGTTGCATGAAAAACACTTCAGTTTCTCTGACCACACTGTCACATTCAACATTTGTGTTTACACCTGGTTTCAGAGAATATGAATCTTGCTGGGATCAATAACGTTGGTCAGCAACGTCTGTCTGTGTGTGTGTGCGCTCGATGCGTGTCTGTGAGGTGCGTACCTGGTCTTGCCGGTGATGAGGATCTTGCTGGGGTCCATGACCCTACAGGCCAGACCAGCAGTGTGGATAGTTCTGAGGGCTGAGCTCAGCTGGACGATGTAGGCCCAGATCAGAGACTCGGGGAGCAGACCTGCGTGCTGCCGCGGTGGAGTGGGCTCGTGCTGTCCTACGGGGGGAGAACAGGACACACGAATTACAGTGACTAAATCAATGGAGGCCAGAAGGTAGGGGGGGGGGGGGGGGGGGAAATAGCTTTGCGTGTGAGTTAGCCTTAATTCTCACACAGCATCCAGCCTAAGTGACAAGCTCACCGTTGAACTCACCTTACTTCTCCAACCAGGACGACATAAAACAAAGAGGTAAGACATATAGATTGAGACATGGCATGTAGCTAGAGTTTTCATATGTGGAGTTTACATTTTTCATATTAAATGCGAAATTTGTGTTCTTTTTCAAAGATTTTTCACAAAAAACAAGCGCATGTCAACGGAGCACTGAGTGTACCACAAGCTTTTTATTTGACATTTAATTCAGTTCGTGTTCATTTGGCTTTTTGCAAACTGCAAAAACAACTTTGCAAATGACGACCACAACATGTAAAATCCTCAAGTCGCTGCGAGAAAGCAGCACTGGTGCTTATTTTCAGATGGGTTAGGTTACGAAATCAGACTTTTTGGATATAAAATGTTGATGTTAGAGAAAGACCCCACTGAACGATTCAGAACATTTGTCTTGGTGAAAATGGATTTTACAACATAAGGAAGTGAACTCATCAAAGCACATTGTCACCAACTCTGGGCAGAGTGGATGGACACCCTACATTGAGGCTTTCCAATAAAAGGGTTTAACAAAAAAAAATGGTATCAACTTGACAGTAAATGTCAGATGCTTACTTCAAACACCCAGTTGTTGAACACTTGAGGTGTTGCTGTATTGCGATAGACTTGCAGAGCTATTAGTATGACCCTTATTGTTGCTGTGAGGCCACAGAGGGGTGTTGTAGTGTGACAGTAATACTGACAGTTAAACACTTGTTGCCGTGAGGTCAGTGAGGCCAGAGGTTCTGCTTCCTCTGGCTGTGTCCCTCCTATAGCAGGTAGTTGGGCCTGGCTGGTAGCTATAGCACCAGTCTCAGGATCACTTTCAGCCACAGCTTCCCCTGACTACAGCTTGAACACACCATCAACACACCCTTACACAGACCAGCAACACACCCTTACACAGACCAGCAACTGTCAGTGCTGGAACACTCCTCCTCCCAACCCTCACACAGAAACCATCCACACTGGCAAGCACACTGGTTTCGGTTAGGAAAATGTGGCACCAGACATTTTGACTGGCAACATGTTAATTTACCAGACATTTGAGAAAGTTTACCAGACCCACATGCATTGGGTGTGTAACCTGATCAGGGCGTCTACCCACGGTGCTCAGAATGACACAAATCACATTTAGAATATGGTCATTCATATTACCAGAACATACCAGTGGAGAATGCAATGTGCGGTCCTTCTTATCCAATTCTGATGTCACTTTGAACATGTTCGAGTAACTGCCCACATGTACATGTTCCTCAGCCAACAAGACAAGTAAAGAACAGCAAAATCACTAGCCCATATCAATCTACTATAGTAGAAAAGGTGGCCAGCTTGTGGAGAAAGAAATGGCCTATGTAATAGGAAGTAAGGTAAGATATACCCCAATATGTACGAAAACATTCCGTTTTCAAACTACTAAGAGTATATCAAAATGCACACTGCCATGCGACACGCTGATGAAGCACGACTTTCATTGCCGTGTGATGACGTATTCAAAACAACTCAGAAGTGTGTCGATACGGAGAGTGTGTTGGTGGGTGCGTCAGACTCAGTGGGGAAGGGTGGGGGGACTCACCCCACTTCCTCTTGGTGAAGTAGGAGTCGGCCGCGGGGTCGTTGAAATGCCGGCTGAACATGGTCTCTGCCCCCGCATGGAAGTCATAGGAGAACACCAACGCTGAGAGAAACAGGAGGTTATCATGGGGGCTTCTTAAGGATCAAACATACACACACAGAGCCGCCCTACCCATACACACGACTCACAGTGATCTCCAAAGGCCTTGGTGGTGAAGACCTCCCTCAGGGTAACAGCGTTGGAGTGCTGGATCTTCTTCCACATGTCCACCAGCATCATACACTTGGTGTTCACCAGCCTGAAACCTGGACGCACACAAGACATTCAAAGAAGATGACCACTCAAGATTCCTTCTATTTTCAAAGACGGAAAGAAAATACATCCCATACCAAATATAAGATCATTTAAAATTGTGTGTGTTCATCTTGTGTCATACGAGCAACTCACCATGTATCCTCCTCAGGCAGTACGGTAGGTCGTCCTTGCTGTTGACAGCCTTGTAGCAGGAAGTGATATAGCTGAAGTTGCTGGTCTTCTGCAGGCGGTTGGGAGGAGGGACAGGCTCCAGGGGAAACAGGCTGTGGTAGCTATCCACCTCAGATGGAACACCTGGGACAGGGATACACGGCATGACAACACACCAGCACACAAACAGCGCCAAAATAACCTACATCAGTTAGCATGCAGCTTAAGTTACAAGTTTTGACACTTGGACAACTTGAGTGTTCTATGAACCAACTATAGTGACTATTTGTGTGAACTGTCAGGAATAGTAAAGACAACGACACGTTTCAGGATGCGAGTCTCACTTTCAGTCTGCTGTGAAACCCCAAATGGACAGAGGCCATACCATCAATACAACCACAATAACAGCCCCCACCCACCTCGGTTGAGCCAATCAGGGAAGGGATGCTTTACCTGTGTTCTCTGACTGGTCAAGCTGAGCCATGGTAATCAGATGTCTGTTAATCAGCTCCTAGAGGGAACCACAGGAAATGACATCAGCTATCAACACAGCACAGCGGGAGAATGGAGGTTTAGAACAGACAGAGAGACACTAATATGGAGACAGGGCGAAAAAGAGAACAGAAATGGAAACAGAGTGTGTGTTTCAGACAGAAAGAACTAGGTGGAGGAAGAGAGGGTGGGCGTACCTGTCGGAGCTCATCAGCCATGAAGAAGGATGGGGCGTTGGCTTTGGGCTGCATGTAGGCCACGTGGGGAGCAGTGGGGGGGTAGATGTGGTAGGTAGGAAACACCTGCACAGAAACACATTTAATGACTGCACTTCCTATTCATGGAGTAATTAAAACTAATAGGTCATGCTGTCAGTAAGGGCAGACTAAATGGAACGTACCATCCCGGCCATGGGAGCGGGGGTGTTATCCGTGTAGAAATAGGTGGTCCCCCCCACCGTCTCCTTCTGGATGATGTGGGCCCCCTGGTCAGACACACTGGTGGACACCATGTAGTTGGCTGGGTTGGGGTTATTGGGGTTGGGGGTGTGGCTACGCCGGCGAGGGGCAGGTGAGGTTTGGGGGGTGATTTTAGGGGAGTGGAGAGGGGTGGACCCCGCAGAGAGAGACATCCCTGTATGGGGGATACCAGAGAGGGTGTGTTAAACAGAGGTACAGAGTGCATTGGAGTACCTACGTACATTGTTATGACTAACTAGTGACAGACTAAGGTGGAATTCATCATGGAACGGACTTGAATAATACATTGTTGTTTCCTATAGAGCATCTCCACTGTATGGAGTCAACTCACTCGGCTAGCCAGAAGAATAATGGGAGGTGACATCAATAGAGAACCTTTACACTGCTAACTCACTCACCCTGAAAACCTGGCATATCCATGATAGTGCAAACGGAGAAAACCTAGAAGTGTTCTAAGTTAGAATTAAGTGTTGATTTTTTTTGTAGTGGATGGCTCACCAGGTGCGAGGGCGGTGGAGCTGCTGAGGCCGAGGTGGGGGAAGAGGGGTGATGGGAAGGCCGGACCACTGGACTGGACCATAGTGGCCATGCGGGGAACCCCCTTAGGGATGAACTCATTGGCTGTAGGGTTAGGACCCTGGAGAGAGGGAGAGAACGAGAGATGCATAACCCTAGGATTAGATTTCATTGTTCTTCTTGCCTTCATCAGATATTCTATTTGTTTATTTTCCTTATATGCGGATTTGGCTTCATCACAGTTTACAAAAACAAACCGTGACCGGATGTTGTAATCTAGAGAAAATGCACACAAACGAACCACAACAGATGGGTTTAGTTTGGACCATTTCCCCCTTAGGAGCTCAAACACTTCCCCTTGGTTGATGACCACACCAGGAACCTGGGTAGTGGTGCTCACCTTTCTCCTTTGTGATATGCTCAGAGCACCAAAGTCACTGAAGAGTGAAGACATGGGGGAATTCCCTGGATCTGGAAGAGGACATAGAGGGAGAGGGAATGAAGACTGTGTTGTCCACGGAGAGTTTTCCATCGACCCACAACTCTGACCTGGTCCAGCTGCCAGGGTTCCATGGAATAGATCTGTCAGTGATGTCATGGGTGTTCCAATCAAAGAGTTAGAAGTTGCACCAATTATAATTCTACAGTTATTAGTTTCAAAGATCTGTTATACTCCAGTGAATCCCAACAGCAGTCCTCGAGAACCCCAAACATACCTGCTTCAACTCATTGAGGGCCTGATAATTAGTTGACAAGTTGAATCAGATGTGCTTGTACTGTTGGGGGTACTTGAGGACCGGAGTTGGGAACCACTGAGCTATTCCATGAAGTTTCCTCTAGGTACTGGGTTCTTACCGTGAGCGCTGTGGCTGAAGTTCTTGGCACCGTCGTCAAGGAGACTGGGAGAACTGCTGCTGTTGGTGATTCTCTACAATAAAAATACAAAAAAAATGTAAGCATCTGTTTTAAGTATCTTAGTTACCTAGCTACCATATTCTAGCAAAGACCGCAGCCCTGATGTTCCCAAAAGGAACCCGTCTGAAGCAAAGATAATTCCCATTAGAAGCCACTGTATCTGCATCACTGGCTGATGGTCTTGGAATTCAGCATAGGTGTATGCACCTGGTCAAATTGTAGATACAATAGTACTGCATCCCATTAGTGATCTGCCGGGTTTGACTAGAAGGGACTTTTCTCAGCAGGTTAGGAGAATTAAGGATAGCTAAATGTAAAAGGTGTCCCCGACGCCACTCGAAAATATGTACACTGAAAAATAAACAACTTCAAAGATTTGACTGAGTTTGAGTTCATGAGGAAATCAGTCATTTGGAATAGATTCTTTAGGGCCTTATCTATGGATTTCACATGACTGGGAATACAGATATGCACCTGCAGGGGCGTGGATCAGAAAACCAGTCAGTCTCTGGTGTGACCACCATTTGCCACATGCAGCGCGACATCTTTGCATAGAGTTGATCAGGCTGTTGGATTGTGGCCTATGTAATGTTGTCCCACACCTCTTCAACGGCTGTACGAAGATGCAGGAACTGGAACATGCGTCGATCCAAAGCATCCCAACTATGCTCAACTGGTGACATGTCTGGTGAGTATGCAGCTTCCTGGAATTGTGTACAGAACCTTGCGACATGGGGCTATGCATTATGCTGAAACATGAGTTGGTGGCACAATGGGCTTCAGGATCTCGTAACATTATCTCTGTGCATTAAAATTGCCATCAATAAAGCATGTTTGTTGTCCGTAGTTTATGCCTGCCCATACCATAACCCCACCACCACGGCACTCTGTTCACAACAGCAAACCACTCGCCCACACACACTGTCTGTAATCTTCTCAGTACCGTTAAAACTGGGATTCATTCGTGACACTTCTCCAGTGTGCCAGTGGCCATCAAGGTGAGTATTTGCCCACTGAAGTCTGTTGCGAGTCAGGTCAAGACCCTGGTGAGGATGACGAGCACGAGTTTCCCTGAAAAGGGTTTTCGAAAATTTGTGCAGAAATTATTTGGTTGTGTAAACCTAGCTTTATCAGCTGTCCAAAGTGGCTTGTAGCAGACCATCCCGCAGCTGAAAAAGCCAGATGTGGAGGCTCTGGGCTAGTGTGGTTACACATGGTCTGCGGTTGTGAGGCCAAATTCTCTAAAATGATGTTCAAGGTGGCTTATTGTATAGAAATGAACATTCAATTCTCATTCCTGCAGTCAGCGTGCCAATTGCAAGCTTCCTCAAAACGTGAGACATCTGTGGCAGTGCAGTGTGACAAAACTGCACATTCTAGAGTGGCCTTTTCTTTCCCCCAGCACAAGGTGCACCTGTGTAATGATCATATTGTTTAATCAGCTTTTTGACATGTCACACCTGTCAGATGGGTGGATTATCTTGGCAAAGGAGAAATGCTTATTAACAGGGACATAATACAAAAAAGTGCTCAAAATTGAGCGAAATAAGCTTTTTGCACATATGGAACATTTCTGGGATATTTTATTTCAGCTCATGAAAACAACAATGTTGCGTCTTTATTTTTGTTCAGCGTAGCTACAACCAGGCCTGCCCTGAGAACAATCTTGGTTTCCACTAATGTGATTCTGCTAAAACCTGCATAATTGCGTGATTGAAATAAACAAACACCTAGCACTACATAATTATCCCATTTTCTTTAGGTCAAATACTTGAGACTAGTGTTGGGGAGACCTCTACTCCAAATAACACGATATCCGATATAATCGTTTTGTGCCTGTGCAATTTGTGCTAATTCCCAATTTTATACTCATTGTCATTAAATAATCATGGTTTGGCAGGAAAATAAATAAGGCTTAGTTATTTCATTTAGAATAAATTTTCAACATATTGATAAAGACTAGTTAAATAAAATCAGTTAGGCAAGTCAGTTAAAACCTCTTGAAGCTAGGGGGCACTACTTTTGTTTGGAAAAATAACTTTCCCAAAGTAAACAGCCTATTTCTCAGGAACAGATGCTAGAATATGCATATAATTGACAGATTAGGATAGAAAACACTCTAAAGTTTCCAAAACTGTAGAAATATTGTCTGTGAGTATAACAGAACTGATATTGCAGGCGAAAGCCTGAGAAAAATCCAATCAGGAAGTGACTCTTATTTTGAAACCCCTGTGTTCCTATGCATCCCTATTGCCCTTTGAAATGGATATCAACCAGATTCCTTTTTCTATGGCTTCCCTAAGGTGTCAGCCTTTAGACAGTTTCAGGCTTTTATTTTGAAGAATGAGCGTGAACGAACACATTGCGTAAGTGGACAGGTGGGGGCTCTCAGAGTGATTTGTGCGCAAAAGAGAGAGACGGCCATTGTTACTCCCGGTCCTAAGTGAAAAGCCAAGGTTCCCTGATAACACAGATCACTGTCTTTAGACCAGTACTGAACCAGACTTTCTGATAAACAGACAAGAATAAGTTCACCTCTACCACATCAGCCAAGTAGCACTATTATTCAGTATTTGACCCTACTGCAGATCTAAAGATAGTACCTGAACAATTCAGTAGAATGACAAAATCATATATACACATATATACAAATAAAACTAACAAGAATCTCAAAGTCACTTTGAAACAAAAGTAGGTACCTGTCGAGTCAGTACGGTTTAGTTGGATTCTGAGGCTGGTCATACCTGCATGATAGAGTATTTAGACTCTGCCGGGCTCCCGAAGCCGTTGACCCCAATGAAGCTGCTGCTGAAGTAGGAGTTGGTCAGATTGGCGTCGCTCAGGGTCCCACCCTCCATCCCAGGGACTGTAGAGGACAGAGACAATGGGTTCAGAATCAGCTACTAGCTTCTACTAAATAGGGTCTGGGTGGTCCTGGTAAACATTCAAACCCCCGAGCTGACAAGGTACAAATCTGTCATTCTGCCACTGAACAGGCAGTTAACCCACTGTTCCTAGGCCGTCATTGAAAATAAGAATGTCTTCTTAACTGACTTGCCTGGTTAAATAAAGGTTAAATTAAAAAATATGCCATACAGACTAACATATCACCCTTATAAAGAGTGGCAGGGGTCTCGTTAATTGAATGGTTGTGTGATGCAAAATGCATATAATGCACATAAGTGTCTGAACTAATTTTGTAATCATGAGGCCATAGCTTGTCTTCATTTACAGGACAATTACAGATGAGTAGCCAATCAGCACGCTTCTTGAGAAGATGTAAACACTTCAACTTTATCCAGTTTCCGTGTGCACAAATGATAATATCCACCTTGCAACTGAACACGTGGCATTGTGCAGAGTTAAATCAAATAAAATACAGCTGTGGTGGTTGAATTATTTTGCAAGTGATGATGCTAACTAGTTAGGAACTAAGTAAATTGACTTCACTGCAGCAGATGTTTGGTTAGCATGTAAGCTAGCTAGTCACATTAAGCATGAAGACAAGCATCATAAAATGAATCGCTTCCAAAACGATTCAACATTAACTAGCTTTGCTAGTTAACGTTAGATGCACGCATTACTAACTATAGTAGTTACCTAATGCAAGAAGACGCAAACAACTTTTTTTTTCCGCCAGAAGAACTTTTCTAACCATAGCTAGCTACATTAGCCAATGATTGTCTGAATTTTCCCACTGATCTCTTGTAGCTGTCAAATACAAAAACACTCAAATTGCTAACTAAATGCATTTACTGAATGAGCTCAAATTCTGGACGAAAAGCTTAGCGCTCAGACACTAATTAGTTATGATTGAAAAACATGTTTAACCCACGCTGTTTTGGGGGGGAAAAAGAGGCCTCAAAGAATCCCCGGGCTCAGTGTTAACAAAGCCCCTCACACGCCCAAAAAGCAACAACCACCGATGAGGCTGTGCTTAGGCCCTGTCGTATAGGACGGGTACAAACAGACGAAGTATACTCACTGGTTAACATCTGTCCCTCCAGAACGGTGCCTGCAGGCCCCAGAGAGTCGCCCTTTTTGGGGACGTTCGGTACCCCAACCGGGCAGGCCGGGGGTGCACTAAGCGGATACGTCACGGCTCCTCCAGACATGGATAAAGGGACAGGACTTGCTCCACTGTGAAGGGACATGCTTGCCATAGACGGCTCCTCATGCAAAAACTGACACTCGTCCCCATAAAAGCAAGTCTTATCCTTTGCGTAGTATCGGCAGAACTTCACCTTGACGCAGGGTATTCCGACACCCCCGAGTGGAGCAGCTGAAGCTGGGAGTCCACTGTTCATGACACCGCTGCTGCCGCCGGAAGATATTCAAACATAGAGAGACGTCGATTGCTAGGTAGCTTGCTCTCGAGTAAGGTTCGTAATGTCAATGCAAATCGATATGCAACAGCAAATATGTTTGGTCCAAGCTTAAAATGAGATTACTCACATTATCCGACTAGAAGACAAATAATTAAGATAACTAAGGGCATTGCGTTTGACAAATCCTGGTCGCTGTTGTCGCTATTCATGTAGCTAGCTAGCTAGCCCGTTGTTTAGCCTCGTTCACGCTGCTGCTGTTGTTGTTTTCTGCTCTCTGGCTAGTTACTCCGCTTAAAAAAAGTGGCTTATTCATTTAGCCGAATCAGTTGCAAAACGTTTCTTAAAATGGAAGCAAACGAAACGGGGAGCGACCTACCTGAATGTATCCAATATAAACTCTAATTTTGCTCTGTTTGCATCTGTTTGGTTCTTAAACGGTTTCCGAAATGAATAGACCCTAGTTTGTAATGCATTATGGGAAGCTTCCAAGATTTTAAGGTTACTGCAAAAGTCAGCTGCGTTTGGAGCGGCTTTGAGGGACAGACTCAGTTCGTAGCTTTTGGTCTGTGGACAAAACCAACGATTTCCAATACAGAAAGTCGTCATCCAAACCCAGTCATGCGGTTATAGGCTTTGCAGTCGTGTTTGAGATGAGTGCACGTGCCGTTTGATATTACACCTCTGTGATGTAGCAAACCACAGATGTCACAATGTAGCAAGCGTAACATTTCACTTGGTCTGTAATATTGTAGCAGCACAGTATCCCCTTGACATTTCATCAATCATTGGATTACTCGTGATTTGTATTACGTTGGCAACTATGAAAGTATACTGAACAAAAATATAAACGCAACATGTAAAGTGTTGGCCCCATGTTTCATAAGCTTAAATAAAATATCCCAGAAATGTTCCATATGAACCAAAAGCGTATGTCAAAAAATGTGTTCACAAATGTGTTTACATTCCTGTTAGTGAGCGTTTTTACTTTGCCACGATAATCCACCCACTTGGCAGGTGTGGCATATCAATAAACTGATTAAACAGCATGATCATTACATAGGTGCACAATAAAAGGCCACTCTAAAATGTGTAGTTTTGTATCACAACACAATGATACAGATGTCTCAAGCTTTGAGGTCCACCAGAGAATTGACATTTTTCCCTGCCACTGGCTTCCCAGTGGGTGGACCTGACTCCCAAATGGGTGGGCCTATGCCCTCACAGGTCTACCCAAGGCTGTGCTGCTGTCAAATCAAATGTTATTGGTCACATGTGCCGAATACAACAGGTGTAGTTCTTACAGTGAAATGCTTACTTACAAGCCCTTAACCAACAATGCCGTTTTAAGAAAATACCCCCCAAAAAATAAAAGAGAAGAATAACAAATAATTCAAGAGCAGCAGTTAGATAACAATAGCGGGGCTTTATTCAGGCGGTACAGAGTCAATGTGCGGGGGAACTTGTGTTGAGGTAATATGTACATGTAGGTAGAGTTATTAAAGTGACTATGCATAGATGATAACAGAGATTAGATGTCGTGAAATACATAGATTAAGGCAACATTTATTTATTCCAATTGACTGATTTCCTCATATTAACTGTAACTCAGTAAAATCGTTGGAATTGTTGCATGTTGCATTTATATTTTTTTCAGTATAATAACTTGATAGAGAACGTATTTACTTGCCCAAGTCAAGCACTGGCCGCCTACAATAATAATGTTATTATCAGAGGTAACATAGTACGCGTGAATCTGGGACACTCAAGTTAATATGATATGTTATGTTTGGTATGGTTACATAAGACAGAAGAATCTCACCATGGACAACTGTAGAATTTTAGCTAATTAGAAACTTTTCAACTACTTGGCATGTTAGCTAACCCTTCCCCTAACCTTAACTCCTAACCGTAACCTTAACCCTAACCCCCTAGCCTAGTTAACGTTAGCCAGCTAGCTAATATTAGCCACAACTATTTGGAATTCATAACATATCACAAACTTTCCACAATTTTTACATATGTGTTTTGCAAATTCGTAACTTATCATACGAATTTTAATTCATAACATATCATACGAAATGGATGATGTGACATCGACAAATTAATACATAGCCTACCATACAAAAACGCAACATATCATACTAAATGGAGTGTCTCAGATTTACATAAAGAATAATGTGAAATGCTCTGAGACCAGGTTGTGTGCTGGGAAGAAAAGTGCAATCATCACCCTGAAAATGAAGTTTAGAGGCTCAATTCAATCCAACCATTTACCCAGTAGCTAGTAGCTACCCAGTAGCTCTTTTTCCAATGGCCAAATTAACTCACAGATTCGTCTTCAGTACTGTATAAAACCCTACAACTACTGCCACCCAGGGCGACCCTCTCACAGGTATGCTGTCACTTTTCAGAATTAGAAGTGTGGGAACAGGATGAACATGTTAAATAAAGGTAAAACAATAAATATATATACCAGTCAAAAGTTTGGACACACATTCAAGGGTTTTTCTTTATTTTTAATATTTTCTACATTGTAGAATAATGGCGAAGACATCAAAACTATGAAATAGCACATATGGAATCATGTAGTAAAAAAAAAAAAAAAGGTGTTAATTCAATTATATTTAATATTCTTCAAAGTAGCCAATCGTTGCCTTGATTACAGCTTTGCACACTCTTGGCATTCTCTCAACCAGCTTCATGAGGTCTCACCTGGAATGCATTTCAATTAACAGATGTGCCTTGTTAAAAGTTAATTTGTGGAATTTCTTTCCTTCATAATGTATTTTAGCCAGTCAGTTGTGTTGTGACAAGGTAGGGTTAGTTTACAGACGATAGCACTATTTGGTAAAAGACCAAGTCCATATTATGGCAAGTACAGCTCAAATAAGAAAAGAGAAGTGACAGTCAATCATTACTTTAAGACATGAAGGTCAGTCAATCCGGAACATTTCAAGAAAGTTTCTTCAAGTGCAGTCTCAAAAACCATCAAGCACTATGATGAAACTGGCTCTCATGAGGACCACCACAGAGAAGGAAGACTCAGAGTTACCTCTGCTGCAGAGGATAAGTTCATTAATTACCAGCCTCAGAGATTGCAGCCCAAATAAATGCTTCACAGAGTTCAAGTAACAGACACATCTCAACATCAACTGTTCAGAGGAGACTGTGTGAATCAAGCCTTCATGGTCGAATTGCTGCAAATAAATCACTACTAAAGGACACCAATAAGAAGAAGGAACTTGCTTGGGCCAAGAAATACGAGCAATGGACATCAGACCGTTGGAAATCTGTCCTTTGGTCTGATGACTCCAAATGTGAGATTTTTAGTACCCAACTGCCATGTCTTTGAGACACAGAGTAGGTGAAGGGATGATCTCTGCATGTGTGTTCCCACCGTGAAGCATGGAGGAGGGGGTGTGATGGTGTGGGGGTGCTTTGCTGGTGACACTGTCAGTAATTTATTTAGAATAAAAGGCACACTTAATCAGCATGGCTACCACCGCAATCTGCAGCGATACACCATCCCATCTGGTTTGCGCTGAGTGGATCTATCATTTGATTTTCAACAGGACAATGACCCACCACGTTTCCAGGCTGTGTAAGGGCTATTTGACCAAGAAGGAGAGTGATGGAGTGCTGCATGACCTGGCTTCCACAATCACCTGACCTCAACCCAATTGAGATGGTTTGGGATTAAATGGACCACAGAGTGAGGGAAAAACAGCCAACATATGTGGGAACTCCTTCAAGATTGTTGGAAAGTATTCCAGGTGAAGCTGGTTGAGAGAATAAAATAAAAAACAATTTAACCTTTATTTTACTAGGCAAGTCAGTTAAGAAAAAAATCTTATTTTCAATGACAGCCTAGGAACAGTGGGTTAACTGCCTGTTCAGGGCCAGAACGACAGATTTGTACCTTGTCAGCTCGGGGATTCGAACTTGCAACCTTTCGGTTACTAGTCCAACGCTCTAACCACTAGGCTACCCTGCCACCAAGAATGTGCAAAGCTGAGAGATTTTGTTAAGCAGAACACACCTGAGTAGGATTCTATTTAATTGACAGGCACACTCAGGCACTAGTGGTCCTGGCGGCGGGGGGCAGGGGGGTCCAGTACCCCTGTGACAACAATTTTGGACCCCCTTGTGGCCCACCTAAATGTGGAGTATGAAATAATGTGTACATAACACATTTTTGCTATTGTTCTTTTTTACATCCATTATTAGACAGTGGCAACGATGATGATTATGAACATGGTCTTTTGCCTGCTAATGCCTCCAATGCAGTGAAGAAAACGATATGACAACAATAACGTCTAATGTAACTGGCCTCTCTAACAGTACATCTGGCCCCAGCTTGGCCCCCCCCCCAGTTGAAATGGTCTAGAACCGCCACTGCCCATTCTCTACACAGACTGGGTGCCCCATAACCATTAGCTGCAGTAGGCCTATACGCAAATAGACCGTTTCCGCATATGTATCTGTGCCATTCACTTTGAACTGAACTGTTTTTACAGGGTGATCGGTCTTGAGTAGATGAGCTTGTTTTGAGATCAAAGTAAGAACTACATGTAGTGAGCATGTGCACATATGTACATATATGTTCATATCCTTTGCTAGTTAGTGAGTTATTAGCCCAGTTATAGATCATTTGTAGTCAGCAATGGGGTGACTGCTTCCTCCAAGAGCACTAAACTTGTGTACATGTCTAGACATCTTTGAAAAGCGAGTCAGTTAAAGAGCTTTTTTTTTTAATTCTGAAAGGGGTGTTGTTTTATCAGACAGGCTTGAATGAGCTAAGTAGCCAAAGGCAGAGGGTAGCATAGTTTGTCAGATTCTCTGTAATAATGGTATGGGAATAATTATGCATTTTATTTTGTGAAGTGGATCAAACAACACAACAATATATTCAGTCACCTCCTTGTCTGAATGACAAGTGGATAAACAGGTTTTAGTGTCAAGCCCTGCATGTTTTTTTTTCAAAAGTCTCATGGAATGTTGGCCTACATTGAACACCACATATTGGCTGCTACTATAGGCTGAACGATAGAACAAAATGTTTAATCGAAAACCAGATTTTTTTAGGCTTAGTTGAGATGATGAAGAGGTATTCTACATTACGTTTCCAATGTTAGAGTCGAACCGTTAGGGGCAAAAGGAGCCAGATGTATTACTAAAATACCAAAATATCGCTTTTGCAACGAATTGTCAAAATGAATGCCATATTGACATGTTTCCCTATAACTAAGCCTAAAACATCTGGTTTTCGATTAAACGTTTTTTTGTCAAGAAAGTTACTATTTAATGTCATTGTAGCCTGTTAGGTTATTAGAAAGATTTCCATAAAATTGGTAGGTGGTAATCGCATTAAGGCCTATAAACTATAAACTAGTTCATGACCAGGTTTTAATACCCAACCATCCTCATGTGTGTGGCCAGTCATTAAAATGAACTGTGATAACGTCATGAACCCAGAGCCACAGAGCAGTCTATCTGAAAAAGAACTGCACATCAGATGAAACGTCACGATTAAAAGAGAACTTCTTGGGGCTTCGCTCTCGAGACCGTCTCATTGTGAGACAAAGCTAGATACGTTGAAGACCAACGCCAATGAAGGGAAAGAGGAGAGTTGAGATCGGTGAGTTATTAAAATCATCACCAACAATGTGTTTTATAGCACAAATAATCAATGGAATAGTATTATCTCTATTCACATTGAAATTTAGCGTCATGGTTGTCTTATTCATAAGTTTGTTCGACGATTGTTTTATTCTATAAACCCTAAAGTAACAATACATGTCCACCTTTTCCCCAAATACATTTGAATACAAAATAAAAACATTCATTCTAGCTAATTATTTGTTCAAATGTAAATGTTGCACAAAACTATATGCTGCATTTGATTCATTCCCATCGTCGCAAATTCCTCAATATCATCCATCTGCTGTGTATAATGTATTTCTTTTTTTGTCTTCACCTGAAAGAAAACCATTGCAACAAATTGATGAAAATACGCCTTGATTAGATATTATAAAGTAATTTGGTTTCCGTTGATCTGGTTCTCTGTTTCTCCAGCGGCGCTCCTGTTGCTGTGCGCTCTTTGTGACGGAGACGAGTTGCAGCCTCAGCGAGACGCACCTCGAGCGCAATGTATCACCACCAGCCTGACTGTAGGTGCCTAAACTGACCGTAATTTGTGCATTCGTGGGATTAATTGATCAACCTGACCGGTCACTTACTGTAAACCTAAATGATCAATCGGATTTTGAAAAGACCTGTGGCCTATCCCCCGCTTCGGCTCCTGTTTCATTACTTATTAGAGTGAAAGTTTGGTGGTCTGTGGCTGAGTCCCATTTTGAGATTATCCTCACAAACAATTACATCCGGTTTGTCAGCTCATGTGCATTTATCGTTGAGATTTTTCTAATGGTGGGCTGTGTGGCCGAATGTCACTTCACATTGCATTGCAGAAGGATACAGGATTGCTCTGGTCATATATTTTGAAGGATAATAAAAGTGAAATTCTGCAGCCCTAACATAACTCTGAAAGCAGATGTATTTCTGCTCTGACTTCAACAAGGTAAATGGAATAACAATGCATGAAAGAAGAGGGTGGAAACTCACAGTTAGTGGTGGTGACATAGCACCACAGCACAGGAGGCTGCTGAGGGGAGAACAGCTCATAATAATGGCTGGAACAGAGACAATGGAATAGAACCTGGAACCCATGTGTTTGATGGATTTGATACCATTCGCTCCAATCATTACCACAAGCCCGTTCTCCCCAATTAAGCTGCCAACATCCTCCTGTGCACCACACCTACTAGCCTATGTGTTCCTGTCATACACTGTCTAAAAAGGTGTCAAAACAAATGCTTATAGATGCAGTCCTCTAAATGTGACCTTGACTCAGAGAACAAAAGCAGAACTGCTATTTTAATAGAATGTCAAGAAATGTACAATTGACATTCTCGCCAGGCTTCTCGTACTTTCCAAATGTAAAACACAGTTTGATGAATGTCTGACATTTGTGTTCAAACAGCTTTATGAATATTATGAAAACTGATCTATATTCACTTCAAAAGCCATCTCGTTTTACAGCTGATCATCCTCACTTACTCTCTCTCCCTGACATGGTGACATGTTGTTCCAGGGGGTGTGGTGTACTCTGTCTGAAGCCCATCTGAATGGTTCTGGTCCTACCAGACTAGAGGTCCCTGCTGGGCAGAGCCTCCATATCATCATGCAGAGCCTCCCAGGAGACCCTGTCTGCAGCTGGAGCCGTGGACCTGACCCAATAAGGTAGGCGTGGGTGTGCTATGTTTCTTCAATTTAAAGTTTTATGAAGTTTTCTTTGTTTTCAATCAACCAACAAAACACATTCCACATTCACAGATGTGACAGGCTTTAAAAACACATTCCACATTCACAGATGTGACAGGCTTTAAAAACACATTCCACATTCACAGATGTGACAGGCTTTAAAAACACATTCCACATTCACAGATGTGACAGGCTTTAAAAACACATTCCACATTCACAGATGTGACAGGCTTTAAAACACATTCCACATTCACAGATGTGACAGGCTTAAAAAACACATTCCACATTCACAGATGTGACAGGCTTTAAAAACACATTCCACATTCACAGATGTGACAGGCTTTAAAAACACATTCCACATTCACAGATGTGACAGGCTTTAAAAACACATTCCACATTCACAGATGTGACAGGCTTTAAAAACACATTCCACATTCACAGATGTGACAGGCTTTAAAACACATTCCACATTCACAGATGTGACAGGCTTTAAAAACACATTCCACATTCACAGATGTGACAGGCTTTAAAAACACATTCCACATTCACAGATGTGACAGGCTTTAAAAACACATTCCACATTCACAGATGTGACAGGCTTTAAAAACACATTCCACATTCACAGATGTGACAGGCTTAAAAACACATTCCACATTCACAGATGTGACAGGCTTTAAAACACATTCCACATTCACAGATGTGACAGGCTTAAAAAAAGAAGAAAAAAAGTTCAAATATATAATAATAATACATTTAAAAAAAATACAATTAAAATAAAAGATTAAGAAAAATAATAAAAGTTTTTTTTGTGTGTTATATATATACATACTGTACATACACGCATCCATATATACACGCACATACACATACGTACACATATACATACATACATTCACACCCATACACACACACATATCCTACATACCTACATGTACTCACAAATATTATTTTTTTAAACACACAAAAAACATGTATAAAACTTGCAGCAGCACTATCGAGGTTCTTATTAGCTATGTCTAGCCTTCGCTGAGACAACGAGCCAATAATTCGTTTTTAGTTTTTACAGCACCTTGGTGTGGGTGTGTTTGTCTTTGTTGTGTTACCTGGCACCTCAAGGCCATTGTAACATTATTGCAGGGTTCTGTGTACTTTTGCATCCTTGCTGAATTCATCTGTAATTCTTTGTCCTGCCAACAGAGGGGGCTATTCTATGGCCATACCACAGACGTCTGTGAGTGATTCTGGAGAGTACTCCTTCGGCTGTGTGAATTGTGGCATCATCTCCTCTCTGACACTCTCTCTACTGGTTGGACCTCCTCTGAGTGAGTGACATACCTTCTTTTCTAAACCACTAATGTGATATCAGATTCTGATGTGCACCACATTAAAGTCATATTTTTATTTTTATTTTTTACCTTTATTTTACTAGGCAAGTCAGTTAAGAACTAATTCTTATTTTCAATGACAGCCTAGGAACAGTGGGTTAACTGCCTGTTCAAGGGCAGAACGACAGATTTTGTACATTGTCAGCTCGGGGATTTGAACTTGCAACCTTTCGGTTACTAGTCCAATGCTCTAACCACTAGGCTACACTAACGTCAATACCATCATCATGATTCTGAACAACATTGAAATTCCTAGCTGTAGTTCATTCTCCCATTGGTTACCTTCAGGACGTCCGTCAAAGCCACATCTGAAATACATCCCTGGGAGAAGAGGCTTTTTACCTAACTTCCAGTGTTCTTCAGAGGGAAATCCCAAGCCAGAAATCAAATGGTTCAATAACCTTGACAAGACTGGGTAAACTTTGGTGAACATAATATAGAATCTTAAAGAGTGTCTTCAGGGTTTTGACTTGAGTTTTGACTTGAGTTTCATATGTAGGACCTCTCCAAGGATGGCTACATACTTTAATTTCTCCTCCTGTCCCACAGACAAGGTAGTCATGGGAACGAGACATCTAAAGACTCCGAGAGGTCCAACAACACAGAGGGAAGTAAACCATACTACAAGACACCAGTTATGTGCTGTGCTATTAACCCCAAAGGAGAAGAGTGTTCTCAGCTCTATGACTATGGTTAGTATTATTGTATTAGTGTGAACGTAATGCCCCCCCCCCAAAAAATGGAATTTAAGGCACTCAGTCAATTGAATAGTGACTGATGTGTGATCTGTTGGCTTCCTGTGTGTGTCTCAGACTTGGACAGCAGTCGTAGTGTGGATGATGATAATGAAGCTCCAGAGATCACTCTGAGCCCGGGTCAGCCCCTGCTGCTCCGCTGTAGAGAGAGAGAGAACAGCACCACACAGTGGCTGACGGAGAATCAGGAACATGTAAGCGTTATCACTCATTCATTAACCTTTTACTTACATTGTTGAAAGCATATGATCAGACCCATTTCACTTTCCTCTCCAAGACTTGTTCACTGTATTTGAGGTAATGCAGTATACCGTCTTTTCCTCCAGGTGTCCGTATATAAACTATCCTATAAAGGAATAGGTATGACCTACCTGTTCTTTGAGTCGGTGAGAGTGAACCACAGTGGCATCTACATCTGCCGGAGCAACAAGAACAAGATCAAGTCCACCCACATCCGGGTCCTGGGTCAGTACAACAGGCAACAACACTGAATCGTTCTCTTTTTACCTTTTCTTTTCAGTCAAACATTCCCTTGACTTTTTAAAAATGTCTATGTTTACTTGGTCTTTACTCATCTGTCAGACACTTTCTTGTCATCTGTCCTGATTCTCTCCGTACCACCACCCCTTACCTGTTTTCCCTCCATATGATGATTTCCAAGTGATTTCCATGTGATTTCCGGTGTTGTGTGTCCTCAGAGAAGGGCTTCATTTCCATCGACCAGCTGAATGAGAGCAGTACCATCTCAGCCCAGGAGATGCCAGGGTTCTGTCTGCGGGCCCTGGTCTCCTCATACCCTCTCCTACGCTGCCATTGGCTGAGCCCGGGTGGTGTACAGACCCAGTGCCCTGAACCCACACGGCTGTGGAAGAACAGGTAGAGTAAGGCTGGTGGCCTCTGTGTGGGCTTCCTGAGACTTCATTTAATCCAGGACATACTGCCATATCCATGTTCTATTTGGTTCCGTGTTTCTGTTGCAGTTTTCTAAAGCTTTACTAAAGGTCTACTGTATCTACAACATTTGATGAGGTTAAGTCTGGTTCCCCCCCCCCCCCAGGACTCTGGAGCTATGCAACCCTGAGCCAGGAGAGTACCAGTTAAATCTGGAGGCTGGGGTGCTGAACCTCACAAAGACCCTCTCTCTGTGTGTGGCAAGTGAGTGACAGCCAACTGCCCAGTCAGATAAGACTTGTGATTGTGTGCATGACTCCTCAGTAAGACACCTGTCCTCCTCTGTCTCTCAGGTACGCCCACCCCCACTCTCTTCCAGGAAGAAGACTACATCACCTGTAAGACCAACAGCCCCCTCCCCTTCAACCTCACCTGGAGGTTCTGCTCTCTGTCCAATGACAGGTACCTCTAGATTTAGGCCAGAGTTTCTCATGTTAGGATTCAGCTATATATCTTAACACTAGTGGTGTGCACCAATATCAACAATTCGATATGATATTTATATCATTTGATATCGATATGAGCAAGGCATATGCGGCAGCAGGGTAGCCTAGTGGTTAGAGCTGACAGATCGGGGATTCAAACTTGCAACCTTTCATTTACTAGTCCAACATCTGCCGTTCTGCCCCTGAACAAGGCAGTTAACCCACTGTTCCTAGGCTGTCATTGAAAATGAAGAATTTGTTCTTAACTGACCTGCCTAGTTAAATAAAGATTTTAAAAAATCTTGATATTGGTTATTGTTCCTGTTAACCTACCCAGATAGCACCTAATGTTCTGAGAACCATATGTTTCTCAGAGCTTGGTGAGAGTGTGGTTGTCCTATGGTTATTTTCCATACAATCTTCCTACAAAGTTTTGGGAATCCAGGATTCGTTCTGAGAACCATATTTTTGTTAGGTGTCAATTTCATGGTTCTATTTAAAGTAATGTTCTCAGAACGTTCAGAGAACATTAAGAAACAACGTTCTTAAAAATAAATATTTGCATTATTAATTCCTAAGCAAATTCATTTCCATGTGTCCTATCTTTGCTTGAAGATCAGAACAGTAAACCTAAGCTAGCAGTGTTATTAAAAGTCTCACTGAAACATGCTCTCAGAACGTTAATTAATTATCTTCAAATCACCTATAATTTCCGTTCTCAGGACGTTAATTAAACCAGGAAAACTTTCAGGGAACCATAGTAAAATGTTCTCGGAACCTACTTTCCCACAACTTCTAAGAAACGAAATGTGCTAGCTGGGTATTTACTTACTTAGTCCTCTTCATTCCTATTTGGAACATAAGGCTTCCTTCCACAAGAGGGCACCACTGCTGCTGGTCTTCTGCCTTTTTGGGGATGGTTTTCCATGATAGGCCACTGTCCTTCATCTCTTTCTCCACAGCCCTTCGCCAGGTTTCTTTTGGGTGGCCACGCTTCCTTTTGTTAACTTACACTATTATGTAAAAGAAAAATACAGGATTTTGCTGCAACACTCTTACAGACTTGCAATGTAGCATAGGCCTACTTAAATGCCTGCTGATAGGCCATCAACAAGGTTCCCATTGCCCAATGGGCAATCAGCAAAAAGTTGTCTGAACTGCACAAAGCCAGTGCAATGTTATTCATTAAAAACAATATATCGAAATTGGTTTTAAAAAATGCAA
Organism: Oncorhynchus kisutch; assembly: GCF_002021735.2. NCBI lineage: Eukaryota > Metazoa > Chordata > Actinopteri > Salmoniformes > Salmonidae > Oncorhynchus > Oncorhynchus kisutch. The sequence goes on from NC_034184.2 coordinate 74,331,161, forward strand.
CTGATATCGATTTTCAATGCCATTGCCCATGCCTAGTTAACCCCTGAAGCAACTTTATGGGGAGGTTTCCCTGACACAAACTAAGATCATTTTCAATGGAAATTCTCCATTGATCGTGCTGTTTAGTCCAGGAATAGACTTAATCTGTGTCTGGGAAACCGACCCTACGTGTTTTTCTGTGTGTGTTAACCCCCCCCCCCCCCCCCCAGCTGTCAGTCAGAGTCTGCAGCCTGGAAGGAGATCCCTGCCCCTCCCCCAGAGCTCTGTGACTCAGACCAGTTCTGCCATAAGAAGGTCCTCAGCTCTCTGGACAGGGTCGAGGTGGGGAACCACTTTGTCAAGTGCTGCATTGCAAACTCTGTCCACCCACAGTCACACTGCAGCGAGACACTGTTCAATGCAGGAATGGTCTTTCAGCAGCAGCGTACCTTCAAACGACGTAAGTGGTCAGTCAGGAAAAATAAGTCATCAGAAAATCATCTACAGCTTTAAGTATTTTTATAATGGTTGTCAGAATTGGTCACAGTGTTGTCATGGCTGTTGTCAGACATTGGTCACAGTGTTGTCATGGCTGTTGTCAGACATTGGTCACAGTGTTGTCATGGCTGTTGTCAGACATTGGTCACAGTGTTGTCATGGCTGTTGTCAGACATTGGTCACAGTGTTGTCATGGCTGTTGTCAGACATTGGTCACAGTGTTGTCATGGCTGTTGTCAGACATTGGTCACAGTGTTGTCATGGCTGTTGTCAGACATTGGTCACAGTGTTGTCATGGCTGTTGTCAGACATTGGTCACAGTGTTGTCATGGCTGTTGTCAGACATTGGTCACAGTGTTGTCATGGCTGTTGTCAGACATTGGTCACAGTGTTGTCATGGCTGTTGTCAGACATTGGTCACAGTGTTGTCATGGCTGTTGTCAGACATTGGTCACAGTGTTGTCATGGCTGTTGTCAGACATTGGTCACAGTGTTGTCATGGCTGTTGTCAGACATTGGTCACAGTGTTGTCATGGCTGTTGTCAGACATTGGTCACAGTGTTGTCATGGCTGTTGTCAGACATTGGTCACAGTGTTGTCATGGCTGTTGTCAGACATTGGTCACAGTGTTGTCATGGCTGTTGTCAGACATTGGTCACAGTGTTGTCATGGCTGTTGTCAGACATTGGTTATATCTGCTGATGTGTGTGTTCCATCAGCCTCCAACTCCTCTCAACTCCTGAAGGTGTCCAGTCTGGTTCTGTTCCTGGCTTTGATGCTGGTCAGCGTGGCACTGCTCTACTTCCTCAGGAAAAAGGTACACACACACAGACACACAGACAGACTTGCTCACCACACTCAAACATTCTCACACCCTCCTGATATGTTGTGTGTAGAAACCCCAGTACCAGAGCCAGCTGCAGGTGATTCAGATGACGGGGTCTAATGACAACGACTACATCTACATCAACTTCAAAGACTTCCAGTATGACCAGAAATGGGAGTTCCCCAGAGAGAACCTGGAGCTGGGTAAGACTGGGGAGATGTACCAGTGAAATGACGTAGCCTGACCCATCTACTTGGGAATCTCTAGTCTCCAGCCTCACCAATAGTATTCCCACCAACCCTGTGTTGTTGTGGTCTTTCTCCCCAGGGAAGGAGCTGGGCTCTGGGGCCTTTGGCATGGTGCTTCAAGCTACAGCCCACGGCATCTGCAATCCTGGGATCTCCCTGCAGGTGGCTGTCAAGATGCTGAAAGGTACAGGGTTTTACCATAAGTGTTGGTGTTTGCTGAAGACACACTTTGTTTTTCATACTATTTAACATACCCTGCACCAGTGAAGTCACTCAGATCGTTGTTGAGTCTTGATGTTTGCCCATGCAGAGAAGCATGAGACAGTGGAAAAAGAGGCTCTGATGTCAGAGCTGAAGATGTTGACTCACATCGGACGGCATGCTAACATCGTCAACCTGCTGGGGGCGTGCACTGGCTCAGGTACGACAGCCAATCACAGACAGGCTCAGAAACCAGCATCTAGCAGAAATAACGCAGGAATAACTACAACATGTAATTGCCAAGAACATGTCTTTAGATATTGTACTGAAACGAGTACATGTGTATTTAGGACTGTCTCTAAGCGCCTGTGTGTGACTCTGTGAATGTGTGTATCTGACTCTGTGACTGTGTGACTTTGACAGGGCCAACGTACCTGATCTTCCAGTACTGCCATAATGGGGACCTGCTGAACTACCTGAAGAACAACAGAGAGCTGTACCACAAGTCTCTGACCGAGGCTTTCACTAGGGACCGCTTCAGCAGACTTTACCACAACCTGCCCAAGAGGAGCTCCACTGGAGGGCAAGAGAGCATCGCCCTCCTCAGCCTCACCTCCTCTCCCATGGACACCTCTGATGGTCAGTGTTGTGTAGACACAGACACATGAAGAAATAGGCATGCTAATGTATAAAGCAGCACAGTTAAACACGTCAGTAGGATCTATTCACTGTTTGCCGGTAGATCCTGTTGACCCCAGCTGATCCATGCTGATCCACAGGTCCAGGGATCTATGAGAAGCTGCAGGAAGAGGAGGAGGAGGCACTGACCTATGACGACCTGCTCAGCTTTTCCTACCAGGTGGCCAAAGGCATGGACTTCCTGTCCTCTAAGCACGTACGTGGATTGACAACCCTGCACACTACACACTGCACCATATTCACTTCACCATGTCCCCTCATACATGTAATAGTCCCTATTCCCTACATCATTACTCTCTACACACTCTCTCTATCTGGGTGTGTGTTTCTGTGTCCAGTGTATCCATCGGGACCTTGCGGCCAGGAACGTGTTGGTGTCTCAGGGTGGACTAGTAAAGATCGGAGACTTTGGACTGGCCCGGGACATCCACAACGACTCCAACTACGTAGTGAGAGGAAATGTAGGTACTATACACAGAAGGGAGTGTTTGTCTGTATTCTACAGATGCTCTGTTGTCAGTGACAACAGCTCTGTTCTAGGCATGCGGTGTCAGTGTGTGTGTCTGATGTCTTGTGTCGCAGGTGCGTCTGCCAGTGAAGTGGATGGCTCCAGAGAGTATCTTCCAGGGGATGTACACCATGCAGAGCGACGTCTGGGCCTATGGTATCCTGCTGTGGGAGGTCTTCTCTCTGGGTAGCTATATAAACATACCTACTATTTTTGTAAAAATGTATTGTCATTATTTTATTTAGTTTTTGTCCTTTATATTGTGTGTTGACCGAGTTTGGGGATGAGGTGGGGCTGCCAGGGGTATGTTTAGGATGGGGGGGGGGGGGCTGCCAGGGGTATGTTTAGGATGGGGGGGGGGCTGCCAGGGGTATGTTTAGGATGGGGGGGGGGGGGGGGGGGGCTGCCAGGGGTATGTTTAGGATGGGGGGGGGGGGGGGGGCTGCCAGGGGTATGTTTAGGATGGGGGGGGGGGGCTGCCAGGGGTATGTTTAGGATGGGGGGGGGCTGCCGGGGGTATGTTTAGGATGGGGGGGGGGGGGCTGCCAGGGGTATGTTTAGGATGGGGGGGGGGGGCTGCCAGGGGTATGTTTAGGATGGGGGGGGGGGGGCTGCCAGGGGTATGTTTAGGATGGGGGGGGGGCTGCCAAGGGTATGTTTAGGATGGGGGGGGGGGGGCTGCCAGGGGTATGTTTAGCATGGGGGGGGGCTGCCAGGGGTATGTTTAGCATGGGGGGGGGGCTGCCAGGGGTATGTTTAGGATGGGGGGGGCTTCAAAAAGCATACATACAATTCCCAATCTGGCCCTCAAACCATCATAGCCACCTAATCATCCCCAGTTTACAATTGGCTCATTCATCCCCCTCCTCTCCCCTGTAACCATTCCCCAGGTCATTGCTGTAAATGAGAATGTGTTCTCAGTCAACCTACCTAAAAAACACACTTATTAAAGATGTATTCCCTGCATCTTTATTATATGTGATTTGCTCTCTTCCTCCCTCCCTCTCTCCCTCTCTCTCCCTCTCCCTACCCCTCCCTCTCTCTCTCTCTCCCTCCCTCTCTCTCTCCCTCTCCCTCTCTCTCCCTACCCCTTTCTCTCTCCCTCTATCTCTCTCTCCCTCTCTCTCCCTACCCCTTTCTCTCTCCCTCTCTCTCCCTACCCCTTTCTCTCTCCCTCTCTCTCCCTACCCCTTTCTCTCTCCCTCTATCTCTCTCCCTCTCTCTCCCTACCCCTTTCTCTCTCCCTCTCCCTCTCTCTCCCTACCCCTTTCTCTCTCCCTCCCTCTCTCTCTCCCTCTCCCTCTCTCTCCCTACCCCTTTCTCTCTCCCTCTATCTCCCTATTTTCCTCTACCTCCCCCTCTCCCTCTCCCTTTAAGGTTTGACCCCCTACCCGGGGATAAAGGTGGACAACAACTTCTATGTGATGATAGAGAGAGGTTTTAAGATGGAGCAGCCGTACTATGCCAGTGAATCTGTGTAAGTATCCACAACCGCTCTGCACCTACGTCTATACATCATACACATTTAAAATTACAATCAAATATATGAACTGTAAAGGAGGTTTCATCCCCCTTTCCCTCCCTCTCTCCCATAGGTATAAGATGATGTGCAAGTGCTGGGCACTGGAGCCTCGGGGCCGCCCTCACTTTGCCAAGCTGGTGGCCTTCATGGGCGACCAACTGGCCGACATTGAGGAGAAGGTGAGATTCAAACAACACAATAAGCCTCAATGTAGACGTATCAAACTTTACAACTGGATAGCACACAGCATTCCATTAGAATCAGGATTTCTTCTCATTTCTTACTATGCCCCTTTTCTGTCTTAGCTCTACTGTAAGCTCATCCTGGACAAGAGCTCCAATGACTCCTTATACCAGAATGCACCAGTGAATTCTGACCTCTCTGCCTTGGCCAAAGAAAAGGAGATTCTTTTGACACAGACCCATTCCACTGGAGAGGCCCCAACAACCAAAACAACACCCTCTGACATGGATGCCATGGAGGCTGATGATGATACACCTCTGTAACCATATCTGTGAGTGCAGGGGCCAATCTATCCTTCTAATTATTCTATTCCATACAATATACTCAGGGTTGGGGAGTAATGGATTACATGTAAGGGATTACAAAAAAAACAGAAACTGCTATCTGTAACAGCAAAAATATTGTTATTGGATTACATATAGTTTTGAAAAACTAGATGATTACTTCGAGGATTACTTTTAAATTCAGAAAGGATGTTTTCTCAATGACATTCAAATCAGCATTGAAAAAAGGTGCAAGTTTATGTTTGTTTCACCTGAGTGAGTCTGACCACAAGTCAGAGACAACTATGATGACACACAAAATGTGTTTGATGGATTGCGGGAAAAGAGCAGGAATAGGCTTTTGTAGGTTACAGTCTGAGCTGTGTCTTCCAATGGAATGATTGCTGTCAGCATCCAAAGATTATCCAACTTGAATAAATGCTTGGAGGTAAGGATGACAGCAGTGGTGTCGTCTACGGCGATACGGATATCACTTATTATTGATATCTACATAGCGTATTGATGTGAGTCACACTGCTGCTCTCTCATTTAGCAATTTCTGCTTTACGGATTGTGCTTGTTGTGGATGGCTGTTCACAAATCTAAATGTGTATTTGAACCCAATAATGGTTGAATTCAAGAAATTTAAGCTGCCTATCAATCATTGTTTTTGAAACCAGTGGACAGCCAGTGAAAAATGTGCTCTTGCAACAACTGCATAGTGCAGATCCCAAATAAAAGTAAGGGTTTTATTACTCAATCTAATTCATGCTTATTAAAATATACATCCATAGACCTAATGGACACATGCTCAAACTCACACACTTTTGATAGACTTAAAGGGGCAATCTGTAGTTGCTGCATCCATTTGATAAATTCTATATATTAATGTAAAGATATAATGTAATCATATGTAGTAGAAAGTGATGGGTTTGAAGAATCTTAGACAACCAACACATAAAGTAAAACTTTAAATTCATGTATGGCCAGCTATGTAAACTTTAACATTGATTTATCCTGCAATAGATGTTATTCAATTGGTAACATACATTTTTGTATTTTTCAAATGCCTCTTAAGGGGAAAGTAATCTAAAAGTAACGGAATGCAATCAGATTACGTTCATGAGTTTGGGTAATCCAAAAATTACGCTACTGATTACAATTTTGGAGAGGTAACTGTAACGGATTTCATTTAGAAAGTAATCTACCCAACTCTGAACATACTCTGTTTAAGATCTCACATATTATATTGTGGCACTGGCAGTCTATATTTGTATATTGTTGTGGATTTTAAATGCACTGAATTGAATACTTGCTTTATCCAAATACGTTTAACAATGAATATGTTCGCTCCTACACTGTAGAAATGGATAAATAAATATTTAACATTGAAACATAGTAGAGAATGTAGCATTTAATACATTTTAATACCAAGTGTTGGGCTGAGACGACCTCTTCTTGAGAACATATTGCACACATTATATTGAATTTACTGTGTGAAACCAACGCGAGTCGCGTTTTTAGTGCTTTTGGATAAGAGTTATTTCAGTCATTATAAATGAGAGCCAGGTTCAGAAGACTGCTGGATTATTCTGTCAATGTTTTTCTGTGTGAAGTTGCTTTCTTTATGTTTGTCCATTTGAGTTCTCGAAATTATTCTTATATTTGAAATAAAGTATTTAAAATGATCCCTGTTTTTTGTGGATTTTTAGATCTATCGGTAACAAATAGTGGTGTATTATATTCGGAGGCGGGGGGGAAAACAACAGCACGAAATGCACAACAGGTGGCGCGAGAGCTACATTAGTCGCCAGAGCGACAGCTTCGGTTCAGGTGTCCCGAACAACAAACAGGCATAGGTTCAGGTTGCATTCTAGGTTAGTAAGGCTACAAAGCTGTGCGTAAAAAAAGGCACGAGTGGTTCCAAAGCGCCTTGTTGTCGATGAGTTCATTAACCCTACAGTAATTGCACACTGGGCTTTTCTGTTGACCTGTCCAACGGTCCGTTTTTGGGCTGCTGTTGGTGAGTCTGTGCCGACGAGATAGCAGAGTTTAACATGGACATCGGATCAGTGAATGATCTTCCTTACGACGACTTTGTGAATGTTTTCGGTACTGTGCTGGAGAAATCTCAAATCATACCGGCTGCGGTATGGTCCCGCGCCCTTTGCTGATCTGGAGGCCAGTATAAACTATTTCATCTCGCGCATTGCCCGGCTCAATACGGAATACAAGGACCATTTGGGTTCCCCTTCGTAATATGCTCGCGGATTAACAACAAGACGACCATCCTACGGTAGCTAGAGGAGCGACTCCGGGAACGGGTGCCATCGATGAAGTGAAGAAGATCTGTCATGTCCGTTTACAGATGCTCTTGGTCCCGGTCATACCCAACAAACTATGGCCGTGTTTGAGAACACCAAAACTGTAATGTATCGTAGGTCAATTGCAGTGGTGGAAAAGGTATCCAATTGCCATGCTTGAGTAAAAGTAAAGATGCCTTAAAGTAACATTTCTCAAGTAAAAGTGAAATTCACTAATTAAAATACTAATTGAGTAAAAGTATTTAGTTTGAAATACATTGAAGTATCAAAAGTAAATGTAATTGCTCAAATATACTTATTTATCAAAAGTATAAATACTTTCAAATTGCTCATATTAGGCAAGCCAGATGGCACGATTTAAAAAAAAAAAAATGTTTTGTTTGCGGATAGTCAGGGGCACACTCAAACACTCAGACATAATTTACAAATTAAACATTTGTGTTTAGTGAGTCTACCAGATCAGAGGCCGTAGGGACGAACATGATGTTGTTTTGATAAGTGCATGAATTGAACCATTCTCCTGTCCTGTTGAGCATTCCAAATGTAACGAGTACTTTTGGGTGCCAGGGAAAATGTATGGCTCAGTAAGTACTTAATTTTCATTAGGAATGTAGTGTAGTAAGAGTAAAAGTTGTGAAACATATACATAGTAAATTACAGTACAGATACCCCAATGTCGCCTGCAATGTCAAACAAGCCCCACGACTGACTGACGTGATGACTTACGGTTTCGTGTGGTCTGCCTGCTGTGTTGAATGTGCTTGAATACTGGATAATAATGTCAGCATTATTGTTGTGCGTAAAGGCGTAATTGTACAATGTGCCAAGTAATGAAATAACTGCAGATGCTTCATTTGACTTTATTCTGATTTCAAACTTGAACTTTATAGTTTAATAAAGAATTAAAAATACAGTACATTATTCACAGTGCCTATCATTAAGACATCAACGATGTGATAACATTAAGCACATAAATAGGCTATATAATTGGTGTGATTGACTCATTTTTGTCATATAACAATTTATCAGAAAATGCATCAGCATTGTCAATATTGACAGAATCATGTCCCGTGCATAGACTGCATATATTTACATACATAAATTAAACTTGGTTGTACACTGCCAACATTTTCAGAGAAAGTATCTGAAGTGCATTGATTTTAGTAAAGCAATCAAAGTAGGCCAGATGCCCGACGTAGCTCTCAACCGAGTTGTGTGGTCTGTATCAAAACTGTCTCTCCAGGCAATGGGTGCTGCCCTCTTCTGGCAACGCAACTAGAGGCTGCAGACCAGAGCAGTGGGTCTGTACACGTATGTCCAATGCCAACTGTCATCATCAGTGCATAACCCGCATGTCCTCAGCACGACAACATGAGGTTAGAGTTCAGTCGCAGAATGATGATATTGCAGACAATGAACCTGCAGTCCTCGCTTTTCACCTCTCTTCAATCTGACACCACCGATAATGCACATGAATAATACCAACCGAGTCTGTTTGACTGAGGCTGCGATCACACAGGCAGCCGAATTCTGATATTTTTTCCGCTAATTGGTCTTTCGACCAATCACATCAGATCTTTTTCAGAGCTGATCTGATTGATCAAAAGACCAATTAGTGAACAAATATCAGAATTCGGCTGCCTGTCTTAACGCAGCCTAAGAGCGTCCCCTTTCCTCAGTGTCTGTCCAGTTTTCATCCATCCATATCAGCCCTGCTAGGCCGAGTCTCTAGAACCTAACATGGAGTGGGCGTTTAAGGGTGAGGGGGGTGTCGTGGTGGTGGGATGTCCTGCCCCCCCGACTCCCACCCCTGCCTCATCCTTCAAGTCTCCTGACGTAATGGACGAGTCCTGCTCGGGGTCGACCCCCCTCACTCTCTTCTTGTCCTCCTCCTTTTTCCACTTCATTCGTCGGTTCTGGAACCAGATCTTGATGTGTCTCTCTGTGAGGCTGAGGGTGAGGGCCAGCTCGACACGCCGCGGCCTGCTGATGTACTTGTTGAACAGGAACTCCTTCTCCAGCTCCAGGAGCTGTGCTCGCGTGTAGGCCGTCCTTGTCCGCTTGTTCTCCTCCGCCTCCACCATGTAGGGGCCTGAGGAGGGTGGCGGGGGAACACGGGAGAGGATGGGGAGGGAGGAGAGGGTGAGAGAGAGAAAGGTAAAGGGGAGGGGTAGAATGGCGTATCCATTTTGTGGAACTCAAGATTAACTAAACATTGTATCCTGCCACAGTCAGGATACAATGTCCCAGTAATGTCCAAGTAAAGCCTCAATCTAGGTGAAATTGGTAATGACTCACCATTTAGAACTCTAGTGTACCTATCTGAAACACACACAGCAGCACATTGGCTGAACACAGTCAGCTCACACACTGATCACCAAAGACTGTATAGAAACAACTCTATTGGGTAACTGATGATACCTGAAACAAACAGTACACATGTAGGCCACAGGCCAACTCTCACAGATGCCGATGCTGCTTCAGTAACAGATATACTATACTGAACGGAAAGTTTCTATGTGAGGCATCATATATTCTCTGACGAACAAAGCCCTGAAATGAAACAAATCACTTTCAAATCTACTTGGGCCACCACATCATATTGAATATTACATAACTGCACATTTATCACAATCACTCACAAATGGATCGATAAATTGGTTTGGAAATTACTATTAAATACTAAAAAATAAAGAATAGGTCTATAGCTACATTTGTATTACTGAGTAAGTTGACGAAAACCAACAACGAAAACCAACAATAGTTGAATGTCGTTTATAATGCGTGTAATCTCTAGTACTAGTCTATATTTAACAGCAATTTCACCTGACAAGGTTTCACTAACTTTAAGGGTTCATTAGTATCAGCCCGGATCAGCAAGGCAATTTAGAGACAGTCCGTGAAAAGTTTACTTCAATGAATCACTTTTATTTCAAGTGACCCTACATGATGTTACCACTACAATTCATTTGTGTTTTGAATTCTGAAATGAGGGCTCACTTGTTAAACTTTCGTTCAGATATATTGGTGAAGGGATTCGTTGATTTAAAAATAAACAATGAAAATCTATTCCATGAATTACTTATCGGACTGCGGGTCAGAGAATACATTTAGAGTTGGCTCATTCTTGCAGTGGTTGCGTTTGTCCATTGAAGAAAATATTTTCACTGAAATTAACTTTTCTTAACTAATTTCGATACAAGTTTATCGCTTGTAAAGTTACATTATTTTCTTAAATAATAAATAATAAAAACACATATCGCCTAATGAGGTTATAATAATTAACACATTTCTATGATAATTGTCTTAATAATAGGCCTACAAACAATATTGTTTAGATCATCTTTGATGAATGTTGAGTTGAGAGAATAATTGTTTATAGGCCTACGCAATAATTGAGAAGAACCGATTCTGCTTGAGACTTATCAACTTTTCCACTTGTTGTTACCCTCAATTTATTTAACAAATTAAATCCATAGTAACATACATTCGTTTAATTGAAACCAACGCAAATGCTGTGTGATTGGTTTGAAAACTTGTTGAATTATTTTAGCCAAAAAAAAATAATAATCCTAAATGCTCCCATTGACCCGCTGAACCGAGTTGATTTAAAATGGCCGCAACAGAAAATACTTTTAGGATTAGGAGTTGACTAATTATTTTCTGTTATCCCTAAACACTCCACGTTAATTATATACCCTTTAATATATTTAACATTAAAACATATATTGATGTAACTAATGTTATTGTAAGACACTTTCATATGTAATAAGAAAAAAAAATCCGTAAGATTTATATGGATCATACCTGCCATTAGCAAATCATTAACAAATAAATAGCCACAACTGAAATGTTCACATATTTGAAGTAAATCGCAACTTAAGACAGAAGGCACGCCTTCAGAGGCATACAACACATTGTGGTTTATATGAGGGGAACACAGGTCCTTTACAGATTAATTGACAAGGTAAACTGACACACTGAGAGTTAGGCTAAATAGCTTTTGAATTATACTTAATGTTCAGTGTAATTGTTGATGAATTCTCTATACATAACACTCACTCCCTTGCTATTGGCAAAATAAAACTCCTGAATGTTCAATTGTTAACTATTGAGGAAATACTTTTGTTGAAATATTGTATTTAGTTCAACGTGTCTAATATTTGTACAGTATAAAATAATGTGTTCAAACTAAGTGTTCAAACGAATCCATTTCGATAGGCCTACCATAAAATAAAGGTCTGCAATATTCCTATAAATGTGTGCGTAAAGATTCCTTGAGAGGCCATAGATTAATTCCTTTCTTTGCAGCACTGCGGTAATAATAACTATGAGAAAATGCCCAAGGTGACTGCAGTGAGTTACCTGCCCACTGTCCCTTCCAGGTGTGCGCGTGAGACTTGGTTGTTTTCATCCAGGGGAAAGGCAGGTGATATTTGTTCCTATCGGCACACAGAGCCAACCCCCCCGGGTATTCGTAACCCCCTGGCTGGAGAGTCTGCTGGGGTGCCTGGGGGTGGTGGAGCTGCGGCACACCCGGGTCCTCTCGCATGGGAATACTGTAAGGAGCAATGTCAGGGAGACTCGCCTGGTCTAGCCCTCCGATGGAGGGCGAGGAGTAGACGGACTGAGCCTGCCGGGCCATGTAGAGGCAGGGCGGAGGGCTGTGGCAGTAGTCCTCGCTGTGTGGACTCTGGTAGGCGCAGGAGTTCTTGAACAGCTGCGCGGGAGAATAGTAGTGCTCTTCTCGATTCATGACTGCCGAGGGCCAGGGCTATCCAACGGGTGTGTGTGCACACGTACCTGCGCCCTATAGCCTACGCAGCGTGGAATATTGTGCTCTGCTCTACCTGTGCTGCTCGTGTGCCTGGCGCCGCTATAGGCCCTGGACAGGTGTGTCATTACCATGTGACCCTGTTGCACCTAAGCCATTGGTCCCACTGTTTACACAAAACGGAAAAGTTCGCGACTTAGTTTCTATTTGAGTCTGTATTCTCTGACCCGCAGTCCGATAATGATTGAACAGAATTTACCGTGCGCAAATCAATGCCCTCGGCAAACACTGCACTGTTTGACGCGGGTATCTGAGACCCACCTGCCGCCGGGTGGTCCTAATGCAGCGGATGGACAGGTGAACGGGGGAATCCGCGGGTCCTATCTCTGCGCGCAGACAGGGGTTAATGCCACCGAACACCTTATCAGAGAGATTGTGGCCTGCGAGACCAATCACGGTGAGAAACGCAAACAGAACGTGTCTTCAGAATGTCAGCATCATCACGGCTTGCTTTGGCTTTGTTGGTGGGAAAGAAGAAGAAACGATGGGAGTACAGTGCCTGTATGTGGATGTCACTGCCGTCGAACAATGTCAGCCATTGAACAGTTACACTGAGTGTACAAAACATTAGGAACACCTGTTCTTTCCATGACATAGACTGACCAGGTGAATCCAGGTGAAAGCTATGCGCCCTTATTGTCGCCTCTTAAATCCACTTCAATCAGTGTAGATGAAGGGGAGGAGACAGGTTAAAGTAACCAAACGGTCGCTTGTTCGAATCCCGGTCGCTTGTTCGAATCCCCGAGCTGACTAGGTGGAAAATCTGTCGATGTGCCCTTGAACAAGGCACTTAACCCTACTTGTTCCTGTAAGTCGCTCTGTGTAATACTACAAATTAAAATGTATATCTGCCATTCAGAGGGTGCACCAGTTTGAGTGAGTCAAGAACTGCAACGCTGCTGGGGTTTTCACGCTCAACATTTTCCGTGTGTATCAAGAATGGTCCACCACCCAAAGGATATCCAGCCAACTTGACACAACTGTGGGAAGCATTGGAGTCAACATGGGCCAGCAGCCCTGTGGAACGCTTTCGACACCTTGTAGAGTCCATGCCCTGAAGAATTGAGGTTGTTCTGGGGGCAAATATGTTGTACACTCAGTGTAGCCTATATGAACGTAGTTCTCTTATCAATATGCGATTGATAGAGGGGGAAATCGATAGCCAGATGTTATAGGCCTACTCGCATCGACTGACCCTGGTGATAAGCAACTTAGATTGGGAGGTGGTTGTCTTGGAAACTTGACAATGTGAGAGGGATCAAAGACCACGTCCTAACTTATTGCTCTCCTAGTTGGATACCTTTTAGTGTTCTGTCAAAAGTTTCCGAACCTGCGACTTTTAAAATCCATCCCAAATGGCTCATTTAACACAATTTAACGGATATCCTCTGGTTACTGGTATTAACAAACAGCATCAGAGCTCGTGTCTCCCGCTGCCACGTTCCCTCTGTGTTTGCTGGTCATTAGGTACTCACTCCATTAAACAACACTCCTCGTGGAAAGAAAAGAGGAGAGCCAGGGTGTAAACCAATTATCATGGAGTGAGGAACAGAACTCAATTAGCGCGCGTGGCGCGTGGAAATACACGTATCTCCAGGACCTCAACTGGGGGGGGTAGCAGTTAAGGCCCATTACTTAAAAGGTCCAATTTATTACGATGTTATAACTTTAATGTTATAAAGCACTATAATTTACTTCAGCTGACCCTGCAGGCCATCAATAACCATATGCTTCTGACAGAAGAAATAGAACCAACACACAGAAACGAATATGGCAGCACTGAGTTCTTCAAGAGCATTTACACCAGTATATTTAATGGGGCACTCAGCACCTGCTATAAAGTTCAAGTAAACCAATTCCATACAAATCAGTCCATGTAATGTCGCTTAAAGGTGTTTATACTTGCTCGTCGTTTGAAAAAGGAAGCTAACTGTTAATCCGCGTCTAATCCCCGCTACACTGGAGACGCACAACGGAGTTTATGAAGCGTGACTGCGTAAAATGCAATTTAGACCCCCTATCTATGGCATTGACATGTGCGTAATGGTTTTCAGTGAAATGTAATGCGGCGTTGCTGAACCGTTTGCGGACACACGAAACCAAATCCACTGATTCACAAACAGGTTTGCAATTAAAAAGCCTTTAAGGGCTTGATATGGAGCGCAATAATCTTTAGTGCTGTGTAGGCCATTGAGAGGGGTGATAGCCGTAAATAGTGCAGCGTAGGGGTGGCAGCGTAGCCTAGTGGTTAGAGCATTGGACTATTAACCGGAAGGTTGCGAGTTCAAACCCCCGAGCTGACAAGGTACAAATCTGTCGTTCTGCCCCTGAACAGGCAGTTAACCCACTGTTCCCAGGCCGTCATTGAAAATAAGAATGTGTTCTTAACTGACTTGCCTGGTTAAATAAAGGTAAAATTTAAAAAAAAAAAAAGCACGGGCTATGGACCCAAAGGTTGCTAGAAACACCAGATGGAACGTATTAATTAGTGCTGTAGGGAGCGATGGTTATAATGATTGACTGATTGGCAAGCTGTTGATGCGGATGTCACCTCAGCCCCTGGGTTAACCCCAGGAGCGCCTATGGAGCAACATTGAACGAATTCAATATTAAATTAAATTGCGCCAACAATATATTTCATATCGTATACATTATCACAATCCAAAATAACCAAATTACATTCTAATACAATTATTATCATTGCCTAAAAAATGATGGTAATTAAAATGAGGCCTGTTGAAGTTATGTCCTTATTGGCTCCCAAGTGGCGCAGTGGTCTAAGACACTGCATCTCAGTGCTGGTTCGATTCCAGGCTGTATCACAACCGGCAGTCATTGGGCGGCGCAGCGTCGTCCAGGATTGGCCGGTGTAGGCCGTCATTGTAAACACGGCCATTTGTTCTTAACTGACTTGCCTGGTTAAATAAAAATAACGATGTAATACTACTGTTATTAGTCTATTATTATCACTATCGACGGCTAATTATTGAATTAACATATTTGGGATATTGGATTCAAGAAAAAACAGGGTTTACAGAACCCGAGGAGTGTCACGGAAACAGCAGATATGATTTATTCAACAAACAGACGTTTCTGATAAAGCGGGTAGATACATGTCAAGAAGAGGGAGAAACGATAAAAAGTGCTTACCCAGTGGCGACAGCCTTATGTAAACACGACCAACTGTGAGGAACGACAGAAGAATTCAAACGAAATTAAAATCAAATCTATTCTGAGTGAAGAAATTACAGCACCATTAATCAAACTATGAGAGACAGTGAAATAAAAAGGGCAACTCAAGTTAATGTCCAATCGAAAGGGTTATACAAAACATATCCTTCTACATTATGGGATTTTATACTTTATTGCATTTTGTGGGACTAATTATGTAGACTATATTTTAGTTAAAAACCATTAACATGAGAAGAGAAATTTGAACAAGGTAGGTTAACGACCTGACCAGACAAACTTCCCTGAGCCCTATGGTTATAACCTTTGATAAGACCCAATCAGTTCACTCTGTTGGGAGAAAACTGTTATCCCTATACATAGTGCAAGGGACATAAAAGCAAAAAGAAGGTCAAAGGCCCTAGGTACCGTCAGTGCAGAGGTCACCTTCTCCTGCTGGATTATAAGGCACATTACATCTGTGGAAAATGGAAAACACGAAACCTCAGCCAGTCTACCCTGGGGTCATAGCCGTACCCCTGTAGGTATGACTTCGTTAACCTGAACTCAGTTACTCGATCTGGATTGATTATCTCAAATGGTTTTACCAGCAACTTGCACTCAGGACTAGGCTCTAATACTGTCACTAATGTCAGTTTACAGATTGTACCAGAGATTTACAATGAATTAACAAAGCTGAATGCAAGACAGGGTAAAGTGTTTGTCAAAATAGGGAATAGAAATAGGAAAGACACTCCTAGTTAAAAGATCAGTAGAAACAAAGACAATTTAATTAGTTATACTTGTCACAACCTTACAACAGCAACCAGTCTTTCTCACATTCTAACACAAACACACTCTCTTTCCAGTCATTCAATGGGTATATTTATGTCTTTGAGGGGGGGGGGGACCTCCTCTGGGTAACACCATTACAGCACTCCCTCCAAGGTTATGATGTCACACGTGGCTCCTTCCACTGGGCGTGTCCTTAACAGGTGAGCGTGGTCTGCTGCAATGGTTTGATTGATAGAAGGTGTGGCCTATCGGGTGGGAGCTTGCCCTGGAGTGGAATGAGGAGCTACTGTCAGTGGAGGGAGCGGTCTCTACAACAGCGTTTCCCAAACTCGGTCCTGAGGCCTCTCCTGGGAGCACGTTTTGGTTTTTGCCATAGCACTACACAGCCAATTAAAACAAATCAAAGCTTGATGAGGAGTTGGTATTTTGAATCAGCAAAAAAACAAAACATGCCCCCAGGGGGGTTCAGGACTGAGGTGGGGTAACCCTGGTCTAGAAGAAGATGGGGAGTGTCCTTCATGGGGACTGTGTGTTTTGGGGACAAAGTGTCTCTTGTGACCAGAGGCTCTTTTATGTCGGTGTTTCTTGTCTCTATGGCTGTCTCTGTCATTGTCTCAGTCCCTTCTGTCTTTGTAGCTGTCTTGGCCTGTGTTGCTATCTTAGTCTTAAAGATGGACACAAAAGAGACAAAGTTCTCGGCTGTCTCTATGATTGTCTTTTTCCCTGAGTCCCCTGTGGTCTTTGTATTCCCAATTGTCTCTGGGTGGTGTCCTGCCCCTTACTATTTGATGTCTGTACTCCTGAGTGGCCAGCAGGGCAGCGCTGTGGAATGGTGTTGAGCAGGAAACAATTGTTAGTGCTGCACATCGGACACTTCATCCTGAAAGACAGATGAACCAAAATGAACACTGCAAAGCCAGCAAGGCCTCCGATATGAGCCAGTAACTTTGACACCGGTCTGTACGGGTCAGTCATACCTTGCCGAGAGTCAAAGACATTCTGCATTGAAAGCCAAACACCCATAACAGATCCTTAACCAGATCCTTTGCTAACACATCCCACTCACCAGCCTGCTGAACCCATGGTTTCTGCTTGCACCCAGCCCGATTGGTTTCCTTCAACAGCTCATCCAATGCACGTCTACATGGAACATGGGGAGTGAGAGAACACCTGACCACTGTGACTGACCCAAACTTAAGGAAAGCGTTGACTATGTACAGACTCAGTGAGCATAGCCTTGCTATTGAGAAAGGCCGCCGTAGGCAGACCTGGCTCTCAAGAGTAGATAGGCTATGTGCTCACTACCCACAAAAGGAGGTGGAAGCTGAGCTGCACTTCCTAACCTCCTTCCAAATGTATGACCATATTAGACACATATTTCCCTCAGATTACACAGACCCATAAATCATTTGAAAACAAATCTAATGTCAATAAACTCCCATATCTATTGGGCAACCAGTGAAGAACAAACACAATTGCAAATACAACCTATATTTATGTTGAATTATTTCCCTTTTGTACTTTAACTATTTGCACATCATTACAACACTGTATATAGACATGACATTTAAATGTCTTTATTCTTTTGGAACTTTTATAAGTGTAATGTTTACCGTTCATTTTTTATTGTTTATTTCACAAAGTTTTTATTTATTTCACTTGCTTTGGTAATGTCAACATATGTTTCCCATGCCAATAAAGACCTTAAATGTACATTTAACTGAGAGAGAGCAAGAGGGAGACATTGACATATAAAATGGGGCTAAAAAGGGAGAGTAGAGAAAGGGGAGAATAAAAAGTGAGAGGAAAAACAGCAGAATGGAAAGCAGAGAGGGAGATGCATCACAACCTCAGTCTAAGAGGGCAAGCAACAGTAACTTAGAGGTACCTCTTGTGTCCTGGGTTGACCTGCTGAGTCAGTAGTATCTTGTCTCAGTGGGAGAAACTGTTATAGCTGCCCTTTGACCACAGACAAGTGCGCGCAGGATCTCTCACGCACGCACATTATTTTACTATCCATGGTACACACACACATCAATCTCTATTCTCACACTCCATCCTCCCCCAAACATTGAATTTCCAGCAGCTGCGACCCAAAAATAACTCCCTACTTGTTTGGTGTTACATTACCTTGCTGAATCTCTCAACAACAATTCAGTCGCTAAGTGAGATAGTTAGCTAGTAATGCTACAATTGATTGAATAACAGCACAACATAACTAGCTAATCATTTACAAGCATAACATGAATAGCAATCGACCTAGCTGCTGGAAAACAATTAACTACAATTTAAATAGCATAATAAATCCCCTTGACATAGCTAGCTAGATTGCCTTTTAAAACACCGATAAAATTCACATCAAGCAAGAAAAAATCACACTGGCACTAGGATAGATTATAATATAGTTATCCAACTCGCCACCATCTGCCATGGTGTAGTGATCACTGTAAAACATTTTTTTTAAAGGCAAATCAATAGTGCCAATGCTAGCTAATGATTATTTATGAACATTTCTGTTTACTTCTCCTCCACGGAGGCCTTCGAGCGAGCACCTCACACACCTACGCTCCGTAGTAGTGCCTTACGTAAAATCAGATTTCATTACGTAAAATAACAGAAAGAATGACATAAAAACACACACATTATTTTGACATATATTATAACAGTAAATATGTAGTCTAAAATAAAAAAGTATATGGCTAAATTTATTTTCAGTAGTTGGTTTCGATCAGGCATGAAATTAATCCTCTAATTTCATTTTTAGATTGACATTGTGAGACCCCGCCTCCATCTCCTTGACTGACTGCTGGAACAGAGCAGTGGGCGGGTGCTTCACCGCAAACGGCACGGGGGCGTTTTATGTGCGGCTGCTGCCGTTCGTCTGCTTGCGGTGAATGTGTGATCGAGGTCCGGTAATTGCCCCCTCTCCGGGCCAGAGTTCTCTGCACCAAGGAGAAGCCGGAATAGGTAATATAATGCATGTATTCTGTTCACACATCTTCACTGTCACGATATCTATATAGCTTTATTGAAGTCGCTATTGTCTGTCCATGAGCCATCTACCTCCGCGCTATTCCACGGACGGAGAAGGAAGGGAGGGGGGAATCTGACAATCAGACAGACACTCCGGCTGGTTCGCTCACCAGCCCAAATGATAAGAATTGTGTTGCTGTCGTCTAAACCATTGTATGATGCCTTTGAGATAGGGCAGTGGATGAAATGGGTATACTGCAATTTGAATAGATAGCCTTTGCGATATGCTTTTTTTCTCCCATTCATAATAAGTCATTATTTTAGTCTGCCTTTTACAATTGCTATTCTACACATTGAAACGAATCATGGAGTGAAAATTGCACATTGAAGTTGTATTGCTTTTTGCAAAGAATTACAAGAGGATTAGGCTCTTGAAAGTCATGGTAGTGGTATTTTGCCCAGGGATTGTCGTTTTATTAGCCTACCTTATTAATTAACGTGATCAACTGTACCAGAGGACAAGAAGACATCGCGTTTCCCCCTTGTCTGACATGCAATATTGTTGTAGCCTAAATGTTATAGCCAAGGCCTATCCATTTATTTGGGTAGGCAACTGGAGAGACGTCATCTTCTTTGTGCATTTCATTTGTGCATTAGTCGCTGAGTCGCTGTAGGCAGTGGCAGCTGCAACGCCTTGTCTGCTACTGGTATCAATAGAGAGAGCATGGGAAAGCAAGCCTTTGGAATAACAATACAATTACATGGTGGCCATAAGGCGCCGTGTAATACAGCAAAGACAATGACACACACACACACACGCACACACACGCACAAACACGCACACACGCACACTCTTTGAGTGCTGTTCTGGGAAAATAATACAAGATCCTGTACTGCCTAGAAGATATTAAATATTTCTCAGTCTTATGTAATGCCGCACAGTATTTATAATGACATTTGCTGCTGCAATCCAATGATGTTGAAAGTAAGATCATATTTAAGTGCTCTTGTAACTGCTGTAAAGTGCTGGCAGAAGGATGCACACAGAGGGCGAGAGAGAGACAGGCAGATTCAAAGAGAGAGGGATAGAGAGACAGAGAGAGAAACATGCAGAAAGAGAGAGAAAAAGAAAGATAGAGAGACAGAGTCAGAGAGTGAGGGAGAGAGAGACAAAAAGAGAGAGACATCAGAGAGAAACAGGCAGAGAGAGAGGGACAGTGAGAGAGAGAGGGAAAGAGAGACAGAGAGAGAGACAGGCAGAGAGAGAGAGATGGGGGGAACGAGAGAGATCTAACTTAGAGACTGCATTAGTCTTGCATTTCAAACTCATTCACAGTAGTGGGTGAAAGACACTGCACTTACCCACAAAACCATACCCCAAGAGCATCCACTGTGTGTGTACATGTGCGTGCGAGCGTGTGTGTTTGCGTGATACAATTATGTCAGATCTTTGTTATAGGAACAGAGGAGCCTTGTGTCCACATGAATAATGCATCTCCAGCTGCAGGATAGACACAGAGGCAGGCACGCACACACACACATACACACGCACGCACGCCCGCACGCACAAACGCACACACACACACACACACACACACACACACACAGAGGAGCAGGTAGTGGTACTTTAAAGACGGAAAAGGGTACCAGCAGTCAAGGAGACAGAAGCAGGTTGTCACAGAGATTAGAAGCAGGTTGTTATGGATACAAGTTACACAGAGGCACGTAGCCATGGAAACAACAGCCATGAAGACAGGCAGAAACGGCAGTGGCATAGTCAGAAGGGCCAGAAGCGTTCAGAACATTGAGAATATAGCCAGCAGCAGATAGAAGTGTACATAAATAGAAAGAGAGAGAACACCTATATCTATCCATCTGTATCTATCCATCTCTATCTACACAGCTCTATCTATCCATCTCTATCTATCCATCTCTATCTACACAGCTCTGAATGTCAAGCTCTACTGACCATGCTCTGTAGCCATGGAGACAGGGGCAGACCCTCACACAGACAGGAGGCTGCATCTCAACAGTCTAAAGGGGCTTCCTCTCCGTTCTGAAATACACAGGAAAGGGTGAAAACAATGTGATTGATGCCTATTGAGCATTTGCTATGATCTCTCCGTTTCTTTCCGATCCATGTAGATGGAGTAAAGGAGATAAATATAGAGGCTCTGCTTCCTGCTAAAATCCACCACCTTGTGTCCATGTGTGTTTATGAGTTCAGGGACATGGCTAGAGTACTGTAGAATGGGAAGTGAGTCTAAATGGCTTTGGACGTGAGACACAATGAAAATGACGAGTACACAATGCATTAGTTCTGAGGACGGCTCAGCCTTGGGGAGTTGGAGGAGTGGATGGCAGTGTTTCAGAGCTGCATTGAGTTTTCCATTAGCTCTGGTTCTCTCATGCTGCAGAACCTGACACACACACACACACACACACACACACACACACACACACACACACACACACACACACACACACACACACACACACACACACCCATGCCTGCAGGAACAAGGCGAAGTTCACTCCCCAAGTGTCACTCTCAGTGATCAGTTGGCAGTCTTCCACTTGTTTTTCTTGTCGCTTTCTATATCACCCTTCTCTCTCTATATCACCCTTCTCTCTATATCGCCTTCTCTCTCTATATCACCTTCTCTCTCTATATCACCTTCTCTCTATATATATCACCTTCTCTCTCTATATCACCTTCTCTCTATATATATCACCTTCTCTCTCTATATCACCTTCTCTCTCTATATCACCTTCTCTCTCTATATCACCTTCTCTCTCTATATCACCTTCTCTCTCTATATCACCTTCTCTCTCTATATCACCTTCTCTCTCTATATCACCTTCTCTCTCTATATCACCTTCTCTCTCCATATCACCTTCTCTCTCTATATCACCTTCTCTCTCTATATCACCTTCTCTCTCTATATCACCTTCTCTCTCTATATCACCCTTCTCTCTATATCGCCTTCTCTCTCTATATCGCCATCTCTCTCTATATCGCCTTCTCTCTCTATATCACCTTCTCTCTCTATATCACCCTTTCTCTATATATATCACCCTTTCTCTCTCTATATCACCTTCTCTCTCCATATCACCTTCTCTCTCTATATCACCTTCTCTCTCTATATCACCCTTCTCTCTATATCGCCTTCTCTCTCTATATCGCCTTCTCTCTCTATATCGCCTTCTCTCTCTATATCACCTTCTCTCTCTATATCACCCTTTCTCTATATATATCACCCTTTCTCTCTCTATATCACCTTCTCTCTCCATATCACCTTCTCTCTCTATATCACCTTCTCTCTCCATATCACCTTCTCTCTCTATATCACCTTCTCTCTCTATATCACCTTCTCTCTCTATATCACCCTTCTCTCTATATCGCCTTCTCTCTCTATATCGCCTTCTCTCTCTATATCGCCTTCTCTCTCTATATCACCCTTTCTCTATATCACCCTTCACTCTATATCACCTTTCTCTCTATATATCACTCTTTCTCTATCACCCTTTCTCTATATATATCACCCTTTCTCTCTCTATATCACCCTTTCTCTATATCACCTTTCTCTCTATATCACCCTTCTCTCTATATCACCCTTCTCCCTATATCACCCTTCTCTCTATATCACCCTTCTCTCTCTATATCACCCTTCTCTCTCTATATCACCCTTCTCTCTCTATATCACCCTTCTCTCTCTATATCACCCTTCTCTCTCTATATCACCCTTCTCTCTCTATATCACCCTTCTCTCTCTATATCACCCTTCTCTCTCTATATCACCCTTCTCTCTCTATATCACCCTTCTCTCTATATATCACCCTCTCTATATTCTACCCTCTCTCTATATTCTACCCTCTCTCTATATCACCCTCTCTCTATTCTACCCTCTCTCTATATCATCCTCTCTCTATTCTACACTCTCTCTATATCACCCTCTATCTATTCTACCCTCTCTCTATTCTACCCGCTCTCTATTCTACCCTCTCTCTATTCTACCCTCTCTCTATATCAACCTTATCTCTCTCGCTTTCAGTCTTTGTCTCTCTTTTTTCATTGTATTTCTCTACTCTTTTGTTTTGTTTTCCCATTCTATCCTCTCTCTAATCTACCCTTGCTCTCTGTCATTATTTCCCTTCTCTCTCTCCCCCATCTATCTCTTCTCTCTCCTATTTTCTTTCTCCCCTCTCACTCTTTCATTCTTGCTCTCTTGTTATCTCTCTCTCCTGCCCTCTCTCTCTCATTCACTCTCCCTCTATCCCTCTCTCTCTCTCCTTCCTCTTAGCCATACCCATGTCCTCTCTGATTCAATCCCAGATAATTCCCTCTCTGTGGGATTGGACGAGCAGGCGAAAGCGAAAGTGAGATTACACTGACCGATTAGTGAACAGGATCGGCGCTACATCATCTGTACACACACACACACACACACACACACACACACACACACACACACACACACACACACACACACACACACACACACACACACACACATTCATATAAACACGCACACACACATTGTCACACATACACTCATACAAAGCAAATATTCACCATGTGATACAGTACTATAATGTGCATGAGTACACTCACATGCACACACACTCAGAGAGACACACACAAACACTTTGTTTAATTTCCCATCTGTTTAACCCCTGCTCTTTGACCTCTGACCTACAGGGTGATGTCTGATTGGCCACTGGGGGGTGGCTGTCCTCTCGGTCACCAGCTCACCCTCTGAGGCTTATGGGATAGGACGCCCCCCTCCCCACCCGCCCGTAACCTCCCGACCTGTAACCCCAGTGACGACTGTGCCAAATACTGTGCCTGGCGATTGGAGCCCCGGTCCTGACATGGGCAGCCCCGGCTGGGAGGTGGGTGAAGTGAACCTAGCATTAAAAGACACATAACATACGTTTTGTTTTGCAGTTTTTACCTTCATATCTCTGTGTGTGTGTATTGTCTCCAATCCACTATCTACCTGGTATTTCACACACATTACATGGTAATTGCATCATAACAACCTATTAATTACTTACTCTGGGATTCATTAAATCAAACTGTTCTATTCAACTTCCATGGTCATCCAACACCTCCTTTCCCCTATCCATCCAGGTGGGTCCGGCAGGGCCGGTGGAGCCCGTGCTGGAGGCCTTGTGTCCAGAGTGTGGTCAGATCCACCGGGCCTGGGAGAACCACCTCTATAACTACCGCCTGGAGGTGGACGATGACCTGGTGTGTCACATCTGTCTGCAGCCCCTGGTCCAGCCCCTGGACACACCCTGCGGACACACCTTCTGTGCTCGCTGCCTCCGTAGCTTCCTCCAGGAGCGGGACTTCTGCCCGTTGGACCGGGAGCGGCTACATCTGCAGGTGTGTAGGCGGAGCAGCATCCTGGTACACAAGCTGCTTGACAAGCTGTCTGTGTCCTGTCCCCTGGCCCCGGCCTGCAGCCTCAGCATGCCCCGCTGTGACCTGGAGGCTCACCTCAAACACAGGTAGAGTGGAGTCATGCACACACACACTTACACACCTGAAACACAAGTAGAGTGGAGTCAATCACACACACACTTACACACCTGAAACACAAGTAGAGTGGAGTCAATCACACACACACTTACACACCTCAAACACAGGTAGAGTGGAGTCATGCACACACACACTTACACACCTGAAACACAAGTAGAGTGGAGTCAATCACACACACACTTACACACCTGAAACACAAGTAGAGTGGAGTCAATCACACACACACTTACACACCTGAAACACAGGTAGAGTGGAGTCAATCACACACACACTTACACACCTGAAACACAGGTAGAGTGGAGTCAATCACACACACACACTTACACACCTGAAACACAGGTAGAGTGGAGTCAATCACACACACACTTACACACCTCAAACACAGGTAGAGTGGAGTCATGCACACACACACTTACACACCTGAAACACAAGTAGAGTGGAGTCAATCACACACACACTTACACACCTGAAACACAAGTAGAGTGGAGTCAATCACACACACACACTTACACACCTGAAACACAGGTAGAGTGGAGTCAATCACACACACACTTACACACCTGAAACACAGGTAGAGTGGAGTCAATCACACACACACACTTACACACCTGAAACACAGGTAGAGTGGAGTCAATCACACACACACACTTACACACCTGAAACACAGGTAGAGTGGAGTCATGTACACACACAGTTACACACCTGAAACACAGGTAGAGTGGAGTCAATCACACACACACTTACACACCTGAAACACAGGTAGAGTGGAGTCATGCACACACACACTTACACACCTCAAACACAGGTAGAGTGGAGTCATGTACACACACAGTTACACACCTGAAACACAGGTAGAGTGGAGTCAATCACACACACAATTACACACCTCAAACACAGGTAGAGTGGAGTCATGCACACACACACTTACACACCTCAAACACAGGTAGAGTGGAGTCATGCACACACACACTTACACACCTCAAACACAGGTAGAGTGGAGTCATGCACACACACACACACTTACACACCTCAAATACAGGTAGAGTGGAGGGTAAGGTTTATGACCCCCCCATAAATACCTTTCTCCCCTCTCTCTCTTGACTCTACTGAAGGACTCTTGAATAGCCTTTGTTAAACATAGAGAGTCTGGGAACATCAAACAAGTGGGGGAAAGGAACCATATTTCGGTAATAGAACCAGTTGAAAATATGCGTTGATACTTAATATGATGTCAGTTCGGTTGTCATCTGAGACATTATGACTGATGACAGGACGACATAAACTGTATCTGGGAAAGTCTACATACTCTAGTTATCAGATTCACATGGAATTGTTGTGCAATTTAAATGTTTAAATATGACACTATTTGTGAAAAGATTCAATGTAATTTTAGCTTCCATATGAGAGATTTGGGTTTTCATAAAGTTAGAGCTCTGCTCAACCAGTGGCCCGCCCCTGTGAAGAGACATGGGTTATAAACTATGAAACACACCCTTCTCTCCCTCCACTATATAAGCCCTTGATGAAAATGTAACCTTCTCTTCCGAGGACGATAGGATGATGGTCCATACATTGAAAAGGACTAACATGTCAACTACAGAACTAAGCCAACCTCAGCGTGAGCTTTGGTTGTGAATGGTATGAACTTTGAACTCTTATTCACTAAAGAAGTGAGACATCCTAGCTGTTGAGTTAGCAACAGCAGCTGTAAACATGGGCTAGGAAGGACGGACGACCTATCCTGTCTACCACACAATGACGATACTACAATGTATCCAATTTACCACCAGTGACATTCTTCTAAGGACAGGGAGATCTCTGTTGGCCAACACGGACAGCATCTACGACCAACCGACCGAAGCGCAGCTCAGAGTAAATATTTATTGCATTTTCCTTTTCCAAATGGGCGGCAATTTAGAATGCATAAGATACTGTATTTACGATAGCACAGCTTCTCCCTTTGTTCTTCAGTCTTCCCGCTCTTTCACTCAAACCCAACCCCCTTTCTTTGGGTAACCAGCTGTCATATCTGTTCCGTCCGCTAGGGACGTTTTCCTTTATGACATAATTTGTAATCAAGGAATGATTCATTCTGTGTAGATGTAATTCTGTGTGATTAGTTAGGTATTTAGTAAATAAATAATTTAACCCAATTTTGTATTGCTGATTCAACTTGTTAGCCAGGTTTCGTGAAGATAACCAAGAGTTTACAACTTTCAGATGAGACTGAAATAAGGTGACGATTAATATTGACTGCTATTGATGTAAAATATTACTAGGTCTTTCAGAGTTTATTCGGAATAAATACTCTTTCGTTGTGCCCTGACTTTCTAGTTAATTACATTTACATGATTAGCTCAATCAGGTAATATTAAGGGAAAGGATTTATAGAATACCATGTCATATCACTTAATATGGCATAGCCAAAGACACGACAAAAGATAGTTCCAAACCTCTCTGCCAATAACATCTAGTTTTCAGTTTCCCCCTCCCCACTCAGACCACTCCCAGACAGTCCTAGAAAGAATCTTGATTGAGATATTGCTCTTTGCTAAGAAGCTATTTTGGTTTATTTTTGACCATTTTAATTCAAAACAATCATAGTAAGGTACTTAATTGTTACCCATAAATGATTTGATATTGAGAGAAAACGGCTGCATTGGACCTTTAAGGTTAGGGCTGACTATGATCAACTGATCCTAGACCTGTTTCTTACAAGCAGCTCCCCACTGGGAGACCACACAGGGATTATTAGGTCCCTGGTCATGTGACTGGGGATTACCAGCCAGTGACTTGGTCATGTGTCGTGTTGTCTGGCCGAGGAGGCTCCATGTCCTCTGACTTTCACCATGCTGGGAAACTTCAACTCCAGAGACCTGTTCAACCACTTTTTCTGTGACACTGCCAAGGGCAACCCCGACCTATGGTGAGTCCGGTGGTAGGGTAATACATCTGGCTGTTCTAGCACCTCTCTAATCGGGTGATCAACCCACAAAGCCTCACACACACACACACACACACACATAACTCAGTGTGTGTGGTGGTGGGGAACTCAGCAGGCTTGTGGTAGCTGTGAGATGTGTTGATGTGTGTGTAGCTACTATATCCGCGGTGAGGGAGGTCTGCTGTGTAACATACTAAAGGTTGTTTAGATGTCGGTTGAAACAGAGTAGAATTTGGCCTCTAACATGATGCTGAACCTTGTAGTGTTTGAATCAGCAATTAGAAGAAAAGTTGCATTACTGTGTAGAGATGTTTCTTACCTATTTGGAGTTTAATGCCTGGGTGCTAGCCTTTCGTCTTCAGCCAACTCATTTGTTGTTGTCCTGACTCCTGCTGTGACATGACAACAACAAAGGATTTGGTTAAAGCTGGAACATACTGGTTACTAGGCTACACTGAACTGTGTGAGGTTCTGGACTGATTCTGGACTAGACCAGAGGAATGCCAACTAAAAACGGATAACTTTTATTTATCTGAATTCCACATTCTGTAGGTATCCTTAAGGAAATGTTTCAGAGGATATTTACCGTAACGAGCTATGGCTAATGAACTGTTGTTAACACTTAACAGGCTTTCCCTGAGTCAGCTGTCTGGGCACGGGACACCCCTCTCTGCCCTGTCCAGTCCAGCCCTTGGCCCGGTCCACTAAAGCTAAATTCAACTTATTTTTAAGTGCATCCTTTCTTGCTTCCTTCCTCCCTCAAAGTCATCACTGATCTGCCAAGGTTGGATTGGTGAAACCAATGAGTGCCAACAATGTCAATCAGTAATTACCTCAATGAATGAATGAAGGGAGTAAGGGAGGATGACTTTCAAAGTGTTTGTACAAAGCCAAAGGCTAGATGTTCACTACACCTTCTCCTCAGCTAATGGACAAGCATAAGCAAAATTGCTTCAGGGGGGTGGCATTCATGTTCTGGCAGGTGAGATCTGTCTCATTCTAAGTTGTCCCTAATGAGGTCTCTCTGAGGTGTCTGTTTTGGGACTGTGCATTCTTTGCTCTGGTCTTAATAGCATCTATAGATTAAGGCCCAGATCTATGTGGTTAGTGCCCTCTGCCCCAGCCCTAAAACAGTAATGGAGCTAATTATGGGATGAGATCATGAGAGACAGAATTGGGTGTCTGTCAGCTTGGACATTTAACATTGTTTGTGGTCCTACAGCTGCCTTAAAGTCAGTGGTTGGACACTGCCGTTCCCATTAGATTAGAACAGAAACATGCCAGGTCACTTGGAGCATCCTTCTGAGTGACTGGTCGGAAACATCCCAGGGACCTCTGCTACCAGGGGTTGAGAAACACAGCTCTATTTCAATTCAGTAGGTTTCCTGAAGTTTTCTGTTCTACCTGTTTATGAGCTGAACTCAATGGTGGCAGGTTGTGTATATTTTCATGCATGCAGCATGTATGTGTGAAATGTATGCCAGCTCAGTATATGTGCAGCCAGTTGTAATGTTCCCTCTCATTTTTTTCAGCACTGAGCAAATTTCAGGTCTGCTGAGCTCAAACTTGAATGTTTTGAAAATTCAGGCCCACGTTTACTGTACCCGCTTTAAGTTAGTTTTAACAGTGGTAAAGTAGGCTACTGTGGCTATTTGATCATAATGTAGGTCTACCAGAGTGGCCTGCCATCAAAAACAGTGGAGAAAATGCATCCCATAACATTTTAACATGGAAATAAAATCAATCTTTATTTGTCACATGCGCCGAATACAACAAGTGTAAACCTTACCGTGAAATGCTTACTTACAAGCCCTTAACCAACAGTGCAGTTCAAGAAGAGTTAATAAAATATTTACCAAATAAACTAAAGTAAAAAATAACAAAAAGTAACACAATAAATAAAAATAATGAGGCTATATACAAGGGGTACCGAGTCAGTGTGCAGGGGTACAGGTTAGTTGAGGTAATTTGTACATGTAGGTAGGGGTGAAGTGACTATGCATAGATAATAAACAGCAAGTAGCAGCAGTGTACAAAACAAATGGAGACCATGTGATTAATTGTTCAGCAGTCTTATGGCTTGGGGGTAGAAGCTGTTAAGGAGACTTTTGGTCCTAGACTTGGTGTTCCGGTACCGCTTACCTTGCAGGGAACAGAGTCTATGACTTGGGTGACTGGAGTCTCTGACAATTTTATGGGCTTTCCTCTGACATCGCCTATTATATAGGTCCTGGATTGCAGGAAGCTTGGCCCCAGTGATGTACTGGGCCGTACGCACTACCCTCTGTAGCGTCTTACGGTCAGATGCCGAGAAGTTGCCAGACCAGGCGGTGATGCAACCGGTCAGGATGATCTCAATGGTGCAGCTGTATAACTTTTTAAAATTTGTAAAACAAAATTACCCTGTTTTCTCCCCAATTTCGTGGTATCCAAATTGTTTAGTAGCTACTATCTTGTCTCATCGCTACAACTCCCGTACGGGCTCGGGAGAGACGAAGGTTGAAAGTCATGCGTCCTCCGATACATAACCCAACCAAGCCGCACTGCTTCTTAACACAGCGCGCATCCAACCCGGAAGCCAGCCGCACCAATGTGTCGGAGCACCTGGCAGCCTTGGCTAGTGCGCACTGCGCCCGGCCCGCCACAGGAGTCGCTGGTGCGCGATGAGACAAGGATATCCCTACCGGCCAATCCCTCCCTAACCCGGACGAAGCTAGGCCAATTGTGCGTCGGCCCACGGACCTCCCGGTCGCAGCCGGTTACGACAGAGCCTGGGCGCGAACCCAGAGTCTCTGGTGGCACAGCTTGCGCTGTACTGCAGCTGGTGCTGTACTGAAAGCCCTTAACCACTGAGGCCCAGCTGTATAACTCTTTGAGGATCTGGGGACCCATGCCAAATCTTTTCAGTCTCCTGAGGGGGAAAAGGATTTGTCATGCCCTCTTCACGACTGTCTTGGTGTGTTTGGACCTTTTTGGTGGACCATTTTGGGGCGGCAGGTAGCCTGGTGGTTAGAGCGTTGGGCTAGTAACCGAAAGGTTGCTAGATCGAATCCCCGAGCTGTCCTTCTGCCCCTGAACAAGGCAGTTAACCCACTGTTCCTAGGCAGTCATTGTAAAATAATTCTTAAATGATAGTTCGTTGGGGATGTGGACAACAAGGAACTTGAAACTCTCGACTCGCTCCACTACAGCCCTGTTGATATTAATGGGGGCCCGTTTGGCCCGCCTTTTCCTGTAGCTCCTTTGTCTTGCTCACATTGAGGGATAGATTGTTGTCCTGGCACCACACTACCAGTTCTCTGACCTCCTCCCTATAGGCTGTCTCATCGTTGTCGGTGATCAGGCCTACCAGTGTTGTGTCATCAGCAAACTTAATGATGGTGCTGGAGTCGTGTTTGGCCACACAGTTGTGGGTGAACAGGGAGTACAGGAGGGGACTAAGTATACACGCCTGAGGGGCCTCAGTGTTGAGGATCAGCGTGGCAGATGTGTTGTTGCCTACCCTTACCACCTGGGGGCGGTCCGTCAGGAAGTCCAGGATCCAGTTCCAGAGGGAGGTGTTTAGTCCCAGGGTCCTTAGCTTAGTGATGAGCTTTGTGGGCAGTATGGTGTTGAACGCTGAGCTGTAGTCAATGAACAGCATTATCACATAGGTGTTCCTTTTGTCCAGGTGCAAAAGGGCAGTGTGGAGTGCGATTGAGATTGCATCAGCTGTGGATCTGTTGGGGCGGTATGCCAATTGGAATGGGTCTAGGGTATCCGCGAGGATGCTGTTGATGTGAGCCATGACCAGCCTTTCAAAGCACTTCATGGCTACCGACGTGAGTGCTACGGGGTGGTAATCATTTAGGCAGGTTACCTTCGCTTCCTTGGGCACAGGGACTATGGTGGTCTGCTTGAAACATGTAGGTATTACAGATTCAGTCAAGGAGAGGTTGAAAATGTCAGTGAAGACACTTGCCAGTTGGTCCATGCATGCTTTGTGTACACGTCCTGGTAATCTATCTGGCCCCTTGGCTTTGTGAATGTTGACCTGTTTAAAGGTCTTGCTCACGTCGGCTACCGAGAGCGTTATCACACAGTCATCCAGAACAGCTGGTGTTCTCATGCGTGCTTCAGTGTTGCTTGCCTCGAAGCGAGCATAAAAGGCATTTAGCTCGTCTGGTGGGCTCGCGTCACTGGGCAGCTCACGTCTGGGTTTGCCTTTGTAGTCCGTAATAGTTTTCAAGTCCTGCCACATCCAATGAGCATCAGAGCCGGTGTAGTAGGATTAAATCTTAATCCTGTATTGACGCTTTGCTTGTTTGATGGTTTGTCTGAGGGTGTAGCGGGATTTCTTATAGGGGTCCGGATTAGTCTCCCACTCCTTGAAAGCCTTTAGCTCGATGCGGATATTGCCTGTAATCCATGGCTTCTGGTTGGTATATGTACGTACGGTCGATGTGGGGACGACGTCATCATGCACTTATTGATGAAGCCGATGACTGAGGTGGTATACTCCTCAATGCCATTGGATGAATACCAGAACAAATTCCAGTCTGTGCTAGCAAAACTGTCCTGTAGCGTAGCATCCGAGTCATCTGACCACTTCCGTATTGATTTAGTCACTGGTCCTTCCTGCTTTAGTTTTTGCTTGTAAGCAGGAATCAGGAGGATAGAATTATGGTCAGATTTGCCAAATGGAGAGCTTTGTATGCATCTCTGTGTGGAGTAAAGGTGGTCTAGAGTTTTGTCTCTGGTTGCACATGTAACATGCTGGTAAAAAATTTGGTAAAACTGATCATTCAGCCTACAGTAGCCACCAATGTGTGGTGTTCAATGTAGGCCTACATTCCATGAAACTTTGGGAAAAAAACATGCAGAACTTGACATTAACCTGTTTATCCACTTGTCCTTCAGACAAGGATGTGACTGAAAATGTTGTTGTGTTGTTTGATGCAAGAAACCCCTTTACAAAACAATGCAGCATTATTCCCATACCATCAATACAGATAATCGGACAAATGATGCTACCCTCTGCCTATTGGCTACTTAGCTTATTCAAGCCTGTCTCAAAATACAACACCACTCCTTTAAGACAAAAAAAAGCTATTTACCTGACTCGCTTTTCAAAGATGCAAACGTTTTGTGCTGTTGTAGGAAGCGATCACTCCCCTATTGCTGTCAATAAAGTATTTATACCTGGGCTAATAACTCACTAACTGGCAAAGGATATGAACATATATGTACAAATGTGCACTTGCTCACTACATGTAGTTCTTGCTTTGATCTCAAAACAACCGCATCTACTCACGACCCGCTCATGTTGTAAAAACAGTCCAGTTCAAAGTGAATGGCACAGATCCATATATGGAAATGCTTTATTTGCATTTAGGCCTACTGCAGCTCTGATTTGGTTATGGCACACCGGTCTGTGTAGAGTACGGGCCTTGAATTGTGCCTGTCAATGCAATAGTATCCTACTCCTATGCGTTCTGCCTACAACAAAATCTCTTGCATAGTTTGTTTTGTTTTCGGTATGTTGCATTGAAAGTGGCTAATATTGCGTTGATTCGATCACAATTCCCACAGTAAAGGGAAACATTGATAGTGTTAACTAATGGGGAAAACTCTAGAATGTTGAGTGAAGTTCAATCTCGTGCTTCTCACGTGCACAGCTTAGAGGGAACATTGGCCAGTTGTGTAACCTCTGAAATCCCTCTCTCTCTGTGCCCAGGTGTCCGGGGACTCGGTCTCAGCAGACCAATTTACAGGGCCCACCATGTGATCACGGGGAGGAGGGAGCCATGGTGACCAGCCCACCCAGGTCCCCCCGCTCCCTCCAGACGGAGACAGACCTGCGGGAGGAGACCTCACCCTCGCCCCCTGGTGGCACCGCCAGCAGCAGTGTTCCCATGTGGATTGATGAGCCTGGACTGGACAACCCTGCCTTTGAGGAAAGCACTGAGGAGGACAGTGAGTAAGAGGAATAACTGTGTGCGTGTGTGCGTGTGTGTGTGTATTACTAACCTCTCTCTCTCTGTGTAGGTGTGGTAGGGTTGGAGTGTGTGGTGCCCAGGGTAAAGCGACCCCTCAGTAACCCCTGCATCCATCTCCTCCGTACCACCAGCTCCGCCTCCTCAGGGTGGGACTGCCCCGAGTCCCCGCCCCTCTCTGCAGAAGAAGGTATGACATCACTTCCTCCATCTGACTTGCTTTCCTTAACCTTCCTCTCTAAATGAATCTAAACATTCATAATTATAAGAGATTGATGTGCTTCCATGTCCATGTGTATCTCCCAGGTTGTGTGAAGCTGCCGTCCATTCCAGAGGGTGAGATCACCACCATCGAGGTCCACCGCTCCAACCCCTATGTAGAACTTGGCATCAGCATCGTCGGGGGCAACGAGACGCCCCTTATCAACGTGGTGATCCAGGAAGTTTACCGTGACGGGGTCATTGCTCGAGATGGCAGGCTTCTGGCCGGAGACCAGATACTACAGGTGAGGGTCCTGCATGGCTGTAATCTTTCTTCTATCTCCACTCATCCTCTTCCTCTTCCTAACCACTTTACCCCCCTTTCCTCATTCTCTATTATCCTCCTCTCTTAAAGGGATACTTCAGGATTTTGGCATTGAAGCCCTTTATCTACTTTCCTAGAGTCAGATGAACTCATGGATACCATTTTTAAGTTTCTGCATGCAGTTTGAAGTAGCGATAGCACAATTGCGAACTAGCGATAGCACAATTGCTAACTGGTGTTAGTGCAATGACTGGAAGTCTATGGTAACTGCTAGCATGCTAGTAGATGCAATCAGAGATACATTTGAGGAGATGGGAAACTCCATTGGAATTGTATTAACGGCCATTATGTACGTTGCCTATGCGTCGTCCATGGACCACGCAGTGCATTCTGGGAGATTCTGGGACAAGGAGAGCTTGAGTGAATGGGGGTCAATTAAGCACTAGCTCTAAAACTCAAATTTAGCATGAATTTAGTACACCATTACATATATTTTCTGAGATGTGAGATAGTTTACTTGTTCTCTGTAATATCGTATAGCTTTGCCATCGTGACTTTACATACTTTCGAGGAAAATAGGCAGGTTTCTCAATCCTGACTTTGAGAAGGGATTGCGTGACGATTAGCTTAGGAACCGCGTGGCGTAGCAAGACATCATGAATGCAATTGGTCAACGGTCTGCTAGGTGAGACGTTATACGTTCCTCCATTCATTGCCCATTGGGATTCCTATCTCCTCCTTTCTCTAATATATCTAATGCAGTGACTGGTAGTCTATGGTACCTACTAGGATGGTAGTAGATACCATAGACTTCCAGTCATTGCGCTAATGCTAGTTAGCATTGGCTCGCAAAATTACTTCTAACTTCCTTCTACTGGACACAGAGACATAAAAATGGTACCATGAGTTCATCTGACTCTGGGGAAGTAGATAAAGGGCCTCATTGCTAAAATCCCCAAATATCCCTTTCAGTGCTCTCTCTCCCCCTTCCTAGGTCAACAGTGTAGACATCAGCAACGTGCCCCATAACCTTGCCCGCTCCACGTTTGCACGCCCCTGTGCCATGCTACAGCTCACTGTCCTGAGAGAGCGCCGCTGTGCCTCTCGCCCGCCCCCTTTCACCACCCGTTCTGTGCCTCACGCCCCCTGCTCCACCCCAGAGAGCACCCCATCCAGCCCTGCCAGTCTGAGGATCACCCTGCACAAGCGGGACTCGTCAGAGCAGCTGGGCATCAAGCTGGTGCGCAGGACGGACGAGGTGGGGGTGTTTGTGTTAGACCTGCTAGACGGCGGCCTAGCGGCCAAGGACGGGAGGCTGTGTAGTAACGACCGCGTGCTGGCGGTCAATGAACAGGACCTACGCCACGGCACGCCTGAACAGGCTGCTCAGATCATACAGGTAAGGCTAGGGTTTAAACAGTGTTTCTGAAACGGTGAGTTGGGACAGTTTTTCTTGGCTTCGAGTTCTTAGGAAACTATGCAGTATTTTGTTTTTTTATGCATTATTTCTTACATTGTTACCCCAGGAAATCTTAAGTCTTATTACATACAGCTGGGAAGAACTATTGAATATAAGAGCAACGTCAACTTACCAACATTACGACCAGTAATACGACGATCCCCTGTTCAGACCACCACCCAGGACAATGGATCTAATTCCAGTAGTCAACCCAAAACAACGGCGCCGCAGAAGGTGTAGACGAAGCGGCCACCTGGTCGGGCTCCATAGACGTATACATCTCCCACTACTCCCGAGTATACTACTAGCCAATGTCCAGTCTCTTGTCAACAAGGTAGACGAAATTTGAGCAAGGGTTGCCTTCCAGAGAGACATCAGAGATTGTAACATTCTCTGTTTCACAGAAACATGGTTCTCTCGGGATATGTTGTCAGTTCAGCCACCGGGCTTCTCCATGCAAGACAGAGATAAACACCTCTCTGGGAAGAGGAATGGCGGGGGTGTATGCTTCATGATTAACGACTCATGGTGTAATCATAACAACATACAGGAACTCAAGTCCTTCTGCTCACTGACCTGGAATTCCTTACAATAAAATGCTGGCCATTTTACCTACCAAGAGAATTCTCATCAGTTATAGTCACAGCTGTGTACATTCCCCCTCAAGCAGACACCAATATGGCCATCAAGGAACTTAATTGAACTATATGCAAACTGGAAACCATATATCCTTAGGCTGCATTTATTGTAGCTCGGGATTTTAACAAAGCAAATTTGAGAACAAATCTACCTAAATTCTACCAGCATATTGATTGCTACTCTAACTTCCAAATGCATACAAATCCCTCCACCTCACTCCCTTCGGCAAATCCGACCACGGCGCCATCTTGCTTCTACCGTTTTATAGGCAGAAACTCAAACAGGACGTACCAGTGACGAGAACCATTCAACGCTGGTCCGACCAATTTGAAGCCACGCTTCAAGATTGTTTGGATCACGCGGACTGGAATATGTTCCAGTCAGTCTCAGAGAACAACATCGACCTATATGCTGACTCTGTGAGTGCGTTTATAAAGAAGTGCATTGGAGATGTTGTACCCAGTGTGACTATTAAAACCTCCCCTAACCAGAAACCGTGGATGGATGGCGGCATTCGCACAAAACTGAAAGCGCGATCCACCCCATTTAACCATGGAAAGAGGGCTGGGAATATGAGTGAATATAAACAGTGTAGTTATTCCCTCTGCAAGGCAATCAAACAAGCAAAGTGCCAGCACAGGGACAAGGTGGAATTGCAATTCAACGGCTCAGACACAAGACATATATATGTGGCAGGGTCTACAGGAAATCACAGACTACAAATAGGAAGCCAGCCATGTCACGGACACCGACGTCACGCTTCTAGACACACTAAACACCTTCTTTGCCCGCTTTGAGGATATACAGTGCCACCGTCGCGACCCACTAACAAGGACTGCGCCCCCCCCTTCTCTGTGGCTGACGTGAGTAAAACATTTAAACGTGTTAACCCTCGCAGGGCTGCTAGCCACGTCCTCAGGGCATGCGAAGACCAGCTGGCTGGTGTGTTTACGGACATATTCAGTCGCTCCCTATCCCAGTCTGTTGTCCCCACATGCTTCAAGATGGCTACCATTGTTCCTGTACCCAAGAAGGCAAAGATAACTGAACTAAATGACTACCGCCCTGTAGCACTCACTGTTGTCATCATGAAGTGCTTTGAGAGACTAGTCAATGATCATATCACCTCCACCTTAACAGCCACCTTAAACCCACTTCAGTTTGCATACCGCCCCAACAGGTCCACAGAAGACGCTATCGCCATCACACTGCACACTGCTCTAGCCCATCTGGACAAAAGGAATACCTATGTAAGAATGCTGTTCATTGACTACTGCTCAGCATTAAACACCATAGTACCCTCCAAGATCATCATCAAGCTGGAGGCCCTGGATCTCAACCCAGCCCTGTGCAATTGGGACCTGGACTTTCTGACGGGCCGCCCCCAGATGGTGAAGGTAGGAAACAACATCTCCACTTTGCTGACCCTCAACACTGGGGCCCCACAAGGGTGCGTGCTCAGCCACCTCCTGTACTCCCTGTTCACCAACGACTGCGTGGCCATGCACACCTCCAACTCAATCATCAAGTTTTCAGATGACACAATAGTAGTGGGCTTGATTACCAACAACGACGAGACAGCCTACAGGGAGGAGGTGAGGGCACTTGGAGTGTGGTGTCAGGAAAACAACCTCTCACTCAACGTCAACAAAATAAAGGAGATGATCATGGACTTCAGGAAACAGCAGAGGGAGCACCCCCCTATCCACATCAAAGGGACCGCGGTGGAGAAGGTGGAAAGTTTTAAGTTCATCAGCGTACACATCACAGACAAACACAGACAGTGTGGTGAAGAAGGAGCAACAACACCTCTTCAACCTCAGGAGGCTGTCACCCAAAACGCTTACAAACCTTTACAGATGCACAACCAAGAGCATCCAGTTGGGCTGTATCACAGCCTGGTACGGCAACTGCACCACCCTCACCTGCAAGGCTCTCCAGAGGGTGGTGCGGTCTGCAAAACGCATCACCGGGGGCAAACTACCTGCCCTCCATGACACCTACAGCACCTGAGGTCACAGGAAGGCCACAAAGATCATCAAGGACATCAACCACCTGACGCACTGCCTTTTCACACTGCT
This sequence comes from Oncorhynchus kisutch, assembly GCF_002021735.2. Classification (NCBI taxonomy): domain Eukaryota; kingdom Metazoa; phylum Chordata; class Actinopteri; order Salmoniformes; family Salmonidae; genus Oncorhynchus; species Oncorhynchus kisutch. The sequence continues at coordinate 74,369,417 of NC_034184.2, forward strand.
ACCATCCAGAAGACAAGGTCAGTACAGGTGCAGCAAAGCTGGGACAGAGAGACTGAAAAACAGCTTCTATCTCAAGGCCATCAGACTGCTAAACAGCAATCACTTACTCAGAGAGGCTGCTGCCTACACTGAGACTCTATCCCTGGCCACTTTAATAAATGGATCACTAGTCACTTCATACAATGCCACTCTAAATAATGCCACTTTAATAATGTTTACATACAGTATCTTACATTACTCAAATCACATTTATATACTGTATTTTATTCATAATGTCTTACATTACTCATATTTTATACCATATATTGCACCTTGCCTACATCGCTCATCCATATACTTATATGTACATATTCTAATTCGCCCCTTTAGATTTGTGTGTATTAGGTAGTTGTTGGGGATTGTTAGATTACTTGTTAGATATTACTGCACTGTCGGAACTAGAAGCACAAGCATTTCGCTACACTCGCATTAACATCTGCTAACCATGTGTATGTGACAAATAAAATGTGATTTGATTTGATGGCCAACCCTACTCTCTTTCCCTGTCGACTACAGGCCAGCGGCGAGAGAGTTTTTCTACTGATTGGCCGGCCCAGTAAGCCTACCCCTCCACCAAGCTCCACTTCCAACAGAGACCTGTACTGCCATGACCACTTCCTCCCCAATCACCACCACCACCACCACTACAGCTTCTCCCCCAGCCCCAGCCCAGTGCCTACCTGTGCCCACCTGGCTCGCTCCAGCACCCACAGAGTGAGTACACACACCTGAAGGGAGTGTGTGTGTCTGACTGTCTCTATTAATGTGTATCTTTGTATACTGACCTCTCTTATCGTGTGTGTGTGTGTGTGTGTGTGTGTGTGTGTGTGTGTGTGTGTGTGTGTGTGTGTGTGTGTGTGTGTGTGTGTGTGTGTGTGTGTGTGTGTGTGTGTGTGTGTGTGTGTGTGTGTGTAGGACCTGTCCCAGTGTGTGACCTGTAAGGAGAAACACATCACTGTGAAGAAGGAGCCTCATGAGTCTCTGGGTATGACCGTGGCCGGGGGGCGGGGCAGCAAGAGCGGCGAGCTGCCCATCTTTGTGACCAGCGTCCAACCACACGGCTGCCTGTCACGTGATGGACGAATCAAACGAGGTGAGTAATGACTCACATCCCCCAGTGGGAGCTCCTGATATTATTCTCAAGGCCTAATTCAAGTTGTCAGTTTTTGGTTTGGCTTTCTTCCTGTGTTCATTATCTGTTCAGCTGAAGTCTCAGAGGTCAGTGTCTCTCAGGACTATTTGTCCCTAACTAACTGTTCTTCTCTGTCCTTTTTGTCCCTCCCTCTGTTTCCCCCTCTCTCACTCCTACACACACACACACACACACACTATCTCTCTCTCATTCTCTCCAGGTGACATCCTCCTGAGTATCAATGGCCAGGACCTGACCTACCTGAGCCACAGTGAGGCGGTGGGCACCCTGAAGGCCAGCGCAGCATCGCCCTCCGTCCAGCTGAGGGCACTGGAGGTCAGCATGGTGGAGGAGCCGGGCCAGGTTCAGAGCCCCGAGGACCAGCTGTTTCCCCCACATCACCACACACACAACTCAGACTACGACTCCTCCTGGTCCCCTTCTTGGGTCTTGTGGCTCGGCCTGCCCAGGTACAGAGAATATAACCCTCACACACACACACACACACACACACCTGTTTGGGTTGGACTCACTTGGGGTGTTTGGGATATTGGGAGTTTGTGTGAAAGTATTGCTGTGACTTATTTAGTGGTTTCATGTTAGTGTAGGTGAAGCTGAGGAGAGGAAGACCTTTTAGACTATTGAAGGCCACCTGAAGTCATCCAGGGTGATTGTGTTTGAGTGTGAGGTATTAGAATATGTCTTTCGTTTCATGTGTCAGTATTACGTGTGTGTGTGTGTTACGTAAGGAGGTCCATACGGGGGATTATGTTTGTGTGTGTGTGTTGTCCTGAACTGTGCTGTAGTGTGGATTATCAACTGAGAGGCATGTGGTGACATCCCCAATGTCTCTCCATAATTCCTCCTTCTGAGTCTGGTGCAGAGAGCAGCCTCAAACTCACCCTCTTGTTTTCTTACGCTCTCTCTCCTTTTCTTCTGCTGTCTTTCTTTGTTTCTCTCCCTCCCTCTGAATCACCCTTACTCTATTGCTTTCTTTCCCTCCCTATCTGTCTCTCTGTTTCCTCCCTCCTTTTCTGTCTTTCTCTTGCCCTCCTTCCCCATTTCTCTCCCTGCTCCTCCCTCTATCTCCCCCCCTCCCCCCCGTCTCTCGCCCTCTCACTAAAACACTGGCTCATTCTCTCCGTCCATCTCTCTCCCTTTGTATTCTCTCTCTCTCAGCTACCTTCACAGTAGCCATGAGATTGTTCTGCGTAGAAGTCACCCTGGGAGCTGGGGCTTCAGCATCGTCGGGGGATACGAGGAAAACCATAGCAACCAGGCATTCTTCATCAAGACCATTGTCCTTGGAACGCCTGCATACTACGATGGCCGCCTCAAGTAAGCCTTCAGTCATGTTGTTGGGTTGTGAGCATATAGACACATTTCCGTTCTCTGTAAGTTAATTGTCAATAAAGTACATCTTATATTATCTTACATATACACTGTATTAGGTACACCCATCTAGTACCGGTTCGGACCCCCCTTTGCCTCCAGAACAGTCTGAATCCTTCTGGGCATGGAAACATTGCTCAATTGGTATCAAGGGACATGAGCTATGAAAACATTCCCCACACCATTACACCACCCCCACCAGCCTGTACCATGCTTGCTGCATATGCCAAATCCTGACTCTGCCATCAGCATGATGCAACAGGAACCGGGATTGGATGGACCAGGCAATGTTTTTAAATTCCTCAATTGTCCAGTGTTATTGATCTTGTGCCCATTGGAGCCGCTTCTTCTTGTTTTTAGTTGATAGGAGTGGAACCTGGTGTGGTCGACTGCTGTAGTAGCCCATCTGTGACAAGGACCGCCGAGTTGTGTGTTCCGAGATGCCGTTCTGAACACCACTGTTGTACTGCGCCGTTATTTGCCTGTTTGTGGCCCACCTGTTAGCTTGTCCGATTCTTGCCATTCTCCTTCTACCTCTCGTCAATAAGCTGTTTTTGCCCACAGGACTGACTGGATGTTTTTTGTTTGTCTCATCATTCTCGGTAAACCCTAGACACTATCATGTGTGAAAAGACCAGGGGGCCGGCCATTTCTGAGATACTGGAACCGGAGCGCCTGACATGATCATACCACTATCAAAATCGCTTAGGTCAATAGTTTTGCCCATTATAACATTCAATCGAACAGTAACTGAATTCCTTGGTGCCTGTCTGCCTACTTTAAATAGCAAGCCATGGCCATGTGACTCACTGTCTGTTGGAGCAAACCATTTTCATGAACAAGGGGTGGGTGTACTTAATAAACTGGTGTATATCTGTATGTGGTCCATCCATTTTGATGTGCCCCTCTGTGTCCCCTCTGTTCCCTAGGTGTGGGGACATGATAGTGGCGGTTAATGGACTGTCTACGGCTGGTATGAGCCACTCAGCCCTGGTACCCATGCTGAAGGAGCAGCGTAGCAGAGTGGCTCTCACCGTGGTTTCCTGGCCTGGCAGCCTGGCATAGCATCATGCCATACTGAAATTACTGTAGACTGGATCTAACCAGGGCCAAATCAGGACTGTATCGAAATCAGGCTATGGCGCCAAATCATACCATACTGAAATTGTTTTAGATTGGACCTACTGTAACCTGGGCCATATTACAGACTTCATCAAACCAGGCTAGAGGAAACCTGGCCCTATTGAGCAAAATCACTTGATACTAGGGCGGACTGTGTCAGCCCCACAAACAGACTATGTTCATATGGTCATGTTACCGGGACTGTATCTGTTCAAGGACAGTACATTGTCTCTGGACTGCAGTTGAATATACCAAGGGTGCATTGAGGTGGCCTCAGATGGAAATTCATTGCATAGAACAGAAGAGTCTCTGCCATGTAATGATTTAGATCAGCTCTAGGCCATGTATTTCTGTCTGAAACATTGCTAAGGTTATCAGGAGAAAAATGGGATAAAACCTTTTCACCTACTCACTCCAACTGAATAAACCCAAGGCCTTGCTCTGGGGGCCCAAGTCCCCTGGACACAGCGTTAGGCCTCATCACCATGACGACCCAGCCATCAGCTCCCTAGGGTTTACTTGTGGATTCTGCCATTTGATAAATATTTTCCACAGAGAGCATTTGGAGTCAGTTCTTACCCACGTCTGCCTGGCCCCACACCTTCATGCTGAAGGAGGAAAACACTGCTAGTGGAAGCATTTCAGCACCTGGATGTGTTCAGAAGTGGTAATACAGATTGCAAATCCTGATGACTGGGTTCTTTGTGAATTATTTCTATGAAGTTGTCCTGCCATTTCATTATCCCTGTGCTGTGAGGTTTTATGGTCTTTTCACAGCACTGGCTCTGGCAAACAGGGCCCGGTAGTGGTACTCAGTCCTACTTTGCCTTTCGGCAGGGTTAATACCTGCCTGGCACCCAAACAAAATCTTTACCCATACCACAACAAGTTCCATTGGGATTCTGTACAAACTATTGGAGTGGTGCATTGCAAGCACACTGATGCAATTTGTTCACCGTCACCAACCCGCCTACAGATTGGCCGCTTGAAGAATAAGGCAGTCGGGGCTAGTAAGTGTGAACAGGCACAAGGCCGATAGTGGTTTCCTCAGTTTCTGGGATGCCACGTATCCTAATTATTAAACTTCTAGTCTATCAAATAAGCCAGTCAATGTGTTTACCAAATTCACTCAATCACCTCCTTGAAAAACAAAAAAACCTGCTGGAGAAGACAGATTTTGGGCCTTGTTCTCACACGTCCCAGGATGATGGACCAGTCTTGATAATATGCTTTGAAAGTGAATAGCATGTGCGACACCATTGGGTATTTGTAAAGTGTCATAGTGCATTACATTACCATTAACAGACAAGGAGCCAGCCATGCATTGGTGAGGATTTATCAGATAAGTGTTTGATACATAACTGAAATTCAGCTCTTGAAAAACTAACTAAACAGCTTGACAAGTAGCAAAGAATAGGTTCCTGTTCCACAGGTTTCAGATTTACACCCCCCCCCCCCCCCTTGGTTCTGATGGACCAGTCCAGGTCAGAGTAGCCCAAGCTGGTATTATGTAGAGTAGCCCAAGCTGGTGTTATGGAGTTGGTCAGCCAGTCTGCTAGTCTCAGTCTGTGTGGAGGCTGGTCCCAACGGCTTGTTCTTTTTAGGGCACACCTTCTGCAAGAGGAAACAGTAGTGGATTATAATACTACATGTAGGGAAGCTACTTATCCACCATATACCCAATACCAGTGTTCACCTGCAGCTTTTTCCTCTCTGGGTCATGAGCCACTCTGTGTCGTCTCAAACTCTCCTAAGGAATATATAAACATTTCGTTTTACACCAAATATTCCACTGAAAGAGACAGATTGAGTTCTGCAAAACTATTTGCGAAGTGACAGGATACCATATTGTAACTGGAGCCTTGTCCCATGAGTTCACCTGCATAGCGAAGCGCTTGCCACAGCCTTCGTGGGTACAGGAGAAAGCCATCTTGCCCTCATGGTCTGACACAACATGGTTCTCCAGGTTGAAGTGGGTGGTGAAGGTCTTCTCACACCCAGCGGCGGAGCACTGGAACACCCTCTTGGGCGCACCGGAGTGGACCCGCAGCTGGTGCTGCTTCAAAAACCACGCCCCCAGGAACATCCTACTGCAGCTATCACACTGTAGCTTGACTGAACACACAACCGGTGAAGACTTTACAATCAGATCCGTTTTAAAGCTATATAATATTTAGGACCATGTGAGAGGGGTTCACAAGACAATGCAAAGGGATGAGTTGCAGCATGGTCAAGAGGGTGGCAGTGTTGGAGGGCCTACATACTTCTGTGCACAGCCTTCCTGTGCTTCTGATACTCTGACCAAGTCTTCCCCTGGAATGGACAGTCCTCCACAGCACAGGGGTAACCTGGGAAAGAGAACAGACTAGATAAAACATCCACAGGACCTCTGATCAGACTTGTGGGTATGTGGCATGTGTAGGGCTCACCTTGGTGTACTTTCTCATGGCGCTTCAGTTGTCCGGGAGCAGCAAATTCTCTCTTACAGCCCTCAAAGATACACCTATGGTAAAGGGTCAGAGTTCAGCCTGTGGTAGAGTCCACATTCTCTTGTAGAGGCCTATGTGTTATACTTACTGAAAGGGCAGCAGTTGTGTGTGTTTAATCTTGTGTGTTTTGAGTTGGTTCTTCTTATTGAACTCCATCCCACAGTGCACATGGTCACACTAGAACATAATTTACAAACCCTTGAATGAAAATTAGCATGCGGACCATTTGTCGTAGTCCAACATTGCCTTCACTATTCCTTCAGTCACACCTGGAGGTGGAAGTCAAGGAATCTGATGTTTACCCATCAACTGTTTCAGAACAGTGTCAAATGAAACCTAAGGCAATAGGGTGATGAATGTGAACCTTGGTTTAGCCTGAGTCATGAAAACATGGCATTGCCGACATGGTTGACGGCACCACCATGCAGATAGAAAGTAGCTTGTCTGTCGAATATTGATTAATTTCCACCCACCACTTACTCTGCATGATGTCTGGTGTTGGTCTTTCAGCTGGTTGAAATTAGATAAACTGCAGGAAAATATTATTAAACAGGCAAAACGCAGGTCTACTTCTGTGGCAAGATGTCTGCTTATGACCGAAGGCAAGTGCCCAAGACTACATGCACACATACTAACAGATGTTGACAGTTTAGAGCATGGGCTTCAGTGCTGGTGCTCTAAATAAACCTCACATTTCAAGCAGCAGTAGAGTAAAGTCAAATGTAATTTCATTAAACTTTCTGGCTTAAGGAAAATGGCCACGATTTTTGCAGGGCTTTGTTTCAGACTAAACCAAGTGGTATCAGTGATTCATTAGGTGCGTCAAAGTCCGACTTCGGTTTAGCCAACCTTATAGTGCTTCTCCTGGTGCTGGTGAACACGAGCCATGTGATTCTTCATGCTGGCATGTGTGACAAAGGCCTCGGAGCATCCTGCAGACTGACACCTGCAGACGCACAGAAACAGATGAGTGACCGGAGGGAAGGTTGGAAGAGGAATAATGAATTGCATGACTCCTAGCACAAAGTGTTGGCGCTCCTACTCGAGTTGATTCAGAAACATTTGGTTCAAAACCATTTACAACTAAACCGTAGCTTTGGTGCTAGTCTTTACTTCTGCCAACTGACTGTCCGCCAAATAATTTGGAAAGGCAACATTGAGACATTGTTGAAGGCAGGAACAGCCATACAGGCTCGTACACAACTGATCATTGACCGTGAACCATTGCCCTATAGGATAGTGAAGCTTCATACTCACGTGTATGGCTTCTCTCCACTGTGGCTCAGCCCGTGTCTGGTGAGCTGGTAGCGGGTACAAAAGCTCTTGTCACAGTTCTCGCACGAGAAGGGTTTCTGTCAAAGAGAAACGTGACCAAGTAACAAAACACGATAATACGTGTTTCTGACCGCAGACATTCATTCACGTTCAGTTGTATTTCACTTACGTCAATAGGCTCATTCTTTCTGATTAACAGAAATTCTAAATTCAGTACATAGGATCTGATCTGGACCATCTGTTAAAAGATGCCAGCTGGGCAGGATAGGTACTCACCAAACCAGTGTGCTTGCAAAAATGGGCATCTAATTTCCATGATTTATTGAAGGTGGCATTGCAGTTGACAAAAGAACAAATAAAGCTTCTTTGGACTTCAATCCTTTCCCCCATCTTTAATTGTACAAATGACAGTGTTTTGATAACGCAAAACCAAGAGGTCAGGTCGTTTACCGGCCTACATGGGTTAACACCTGAGGACTATATATTTTATTGGGCGATACCACTGTTGGATAATACAGGGGTGTTTCAATCCACGCAATGGAAAGTGAACAAAATAGATAGCAAAGTCTGGCTCTGTAATAGCCTAAATTAATTTCAGGCCTAAGTACTATCATTATTTTGGTGAAATATTGATGATTTATAAATTAATATTGGACACCTGCTTCGTGATTTGATTTAGCCATCACTCTACATTTGAACGTAGTTTTAGTTCCTGATTGGAGGAGGTTGGAACAGTGAATTGCTGTGCATTGACGCACACCTGACTTTAAAACAGCTTATAGCAAGGTACTGTAAAGCGTAGACTGATTATTTGATCTGGTTATGGCATATGTGAGAGCATGGGCAGCACAATTGAGGCCATCTCCATTTTGAAGTAGTCCATTTTCTTCTTCTACTACTTCTATGAGTTGGTAAACAAACTGAAAGGCTGTATATTGCCACCTGAAATGTATTGCTTGAACAGGTATAAAGTCAAGGTTGGCGATTTACTGCCACCTGCAGTTATGAAATGTTTGCTCATGAGTATAATTCATTGGCTGATCCCACTGATCTGGATGGAATTATGTGATCCTTCCTTAACTCATAGGAGGTCCCACCCAGTTGACTACTTACAAAATGGTGAAAGTCCAATGGCACTGCCCATGACACAACCGGCTTTTGGGCATTAGAGTCCTCTATCAATCTCCATGAGTTAATTAATGACGCACTATGCAGAAATCGCTCCGCCATTTCCTGGTTGCTAAAATTCAAACAGTTCACATAATTCCAGTTTATGTGACAAAACAAGCAAGTTTGGTGGAGAGAACCATTGTACCATCTAAACTGCTGTGAAATATATTTTCTAGAACCCAAAATATTGTACTTTCAACTGTTTGAAGCTGGTGTACAAAATTGAAAGTAAAAGACAGAAATAGCACACAAAAAAACAGCTCTACCACTTCTTAGACTTGCTTTCAATGAGATTTATAACCCACATTTCTATGTGAATTTGGTTGGGTCATCCAAAAAGTTACATATTGCAGCTTTAAACTTACATTCATGGCCTACTATGAAATAGGCTACTGCTTGAGATTGAGGCAAAATAGCCTCTTGCAAATGGATGTGATTGGGTTTCTGGCTCTGATTTCCAAGACCTAGATTAGTCCTAACTGTTAATGGTGAATTCAATAGACTAGACTAGTCATTGATCATTTTTACTGAACAGAAGTTGTTGCAATTCAGGTCTTTGAGCTTGCCTGTCTCTGATTGATTGTAGGCTTTAAAACTGTCATGCAGGCTCCTGACACTGTGCATCGCTATCTTCTGTCTGTGGTGTGTGTGTGCGCGCGCGATTGTAGTCTGAGCTGAGCGACTGTCTGTCTCCAGTCTTCACACACCCGTTACATTTACAGCCCTAATCGTGATCTTATCAACCTCCTCCATATTGTTCTATGATAGGTGTGATTTAGTCACAACCCAGTCTTCATTCTCCTGCTCTGTCCCAATGTGATGCTCTTCAAACCTGACTCCTCCAATCCTGTTGACAGTTCAACCCACTCCCAATTCTAAGACACTGCTCTTTATTTAGACTTAATTTGATTAACAGTATACTATGTTTCCACAAGGATACTTTAGTTGTGAATTCAGGAAAACTTGACACAAATCAGAAAACAAAATAGAAAATCTTCAATCCAATGTGGTGTGTACATTACCTAACGACTAGAGACCAGATTCACGCACCATGATCTGGTGTGAAATCTTAGAATGGCTTCTCTGAATGAGGCCTATTGAGAACCCTAGGGCGGTACCTCTGCTCCCTCCACGCTTCAGGTCACCTGGCCTCTGTCGGCCGCCATCGTTATCAGCCTTTCCACCTCCACGTCTGGTCCCCGACTGTTCCAATCCCTTCACTGACAGGGATCTGTATCTGTGTATGGCCATGGTGTACACTGATAACCACTCCTGGCAAGTGAAGGTGGAAGAAAGACCCTATCTGTCCACTATCACCTAGATGCATACAGTGCATTATGTGTAATCAGGCCAGAGACAAAGAAAGAGAACTGAGAGAGATGAAACTAGCAGGGTTGAGAGAACATGAAATCATGGAAACATTGTGAATTGGAAGAGAGAGACACAGTCTGATGTCTGTTGATATATCATCCCATATGGCTTCTGCTCTCCACCGTCCACCAGTGGTGTGTGTTTGTGAGGCTTCTGCTCTCCACCGTCCACCAGTGGTGTGTGTTTGTGAGGCTTCTGCTCTCCACCGTCCACCAGTGGTGTGTGTTTGTGAGGCTTCTGCTCTCCACCGTCCACCAGTGGTGTGTGTTTGTGAGGCTTCTGCTCTCCACCGTTCACCAGTGGTGTGTGTTTGTGAGGCTTCTGCTCTCCCCCGTTCACCAGTGGTGTGTGTTTGTGAGGCTTCTGCTCTCCACCGTTCACCAGTGGTGTGTGTTTGTGTGGTTAATGTGTGACAGACAGAGTCGATATGGCTGCTCTGGGCTGCTGGCTGAGTTGACAGCCTCAATCTGTATGTCAAATGTGTGTGATTAAGGAGCACATAGTAATCCACTGCTTTTACACACAAGTCCCGTTCCACGCTCTCTCTCTCCTCACTCACTGTCTCTCAGACTGTTTACTTTTTCCTCCTTCAATCAGTAACTCCCATGAGTCAGCGCTCCAGATGAAGGCCTGTTCTGTCTGTGACAGCAGATTCACACACACAGCATATGTTTAACTATCCTTGTGGGGACATAACATGTATTTCCAATCAAAATCCTATTTTACGTAACACTAAACCTAACCCTTAAACCTAAAATAGCCTTTGTCCTCGTGGGGACCTGTGAAATGTCCCCACGAGGGAGAATTGTCCTTGTTTTAGTATCCTTGTGGGGATTTCCAGTACCCACATGGATAGTAATACAAGCCCACAGTTTCTGGAAGTTTCCTTATTTCTCTCACACTATTTGTCATATCCTTGTATATTCTATCTGGCAGGACTGATATCACTATGAGGAAAGAAAGATAGGCGAAACAGTAGGTCCCAACACCATACTGTTATCTGTACAACACCCAGGCCTCAATGTAGTCTATATTGATCAATAAGCAGGGATTTGGATGTGCCTTGCTGATTGATCACATTGATTTTGGGTTCATGTGTAACACCAGCTTGTGTTCGTTCAGCTTGTTGGAGACTTATTACACCAGTTTGATAAGGCAGGTGTCTGTACCTTCTGCCCTTAGTGAGACAGCTAAGGATAACAGAGGGTTATACCGCCTCCCGAGACCCAGCAATTTATTTTTGTTCTCTAGTGGACATTCGTTTTAAGTCCGTATCTCTGAGGCCATACATGCCACTGCATTAAGTCCGGTTGTCCTTTTGGAAAGACGTTCTATGATATAATTTTCAATTATATCCCGCGTGGGGTTGTGATATTGACCACTATATTTTCCTGGTTCTTAAAAAAATATCTGGAGTCAAAATTAGTAAAAAAATAAAAAAAGTGTGTAATTATTACTTACAATTTTTGTGAGTTTGATATTCAAATAGTTTCTAGTAAGTGAATATCTCAGGACTAGTTCAGTGAGTTGTTATCAAGAAATGCCATTTGTAGTGGACATTTCAAAAAGTAAAGTGATAAATTGTCCTATCTTAAATTCACAATATGCCTCATTATACCTGAACATTTTTTAAACACTCGAGAGTCAGTTTGTGCTCTTCCTCTCTACACTACTATAACCTTTCCAGCTGCTGCTACCATCTCAGGAAACTGGTCCTAATTGGAGTAAATATTGGGTAAAGTACTGAGGTGGGATGAGATAACATACAGTGTTTGTCAGATATCCAGTCAGCCATTCAGCCTCCACTGATTAAACAGCACACGTCAAGATACAACAGGGGTGGTCACTACACACACCAATCACAGAGTACACAGTCTCACACACACAAACTGCAGAACACAACACACACACAGTGTGACTGCATGGTCACATAACCAGAAAGATGTAACACCTGAAGAACAATGCATGCAATGTATACTCTATTGATTCTCAGCGAATGGTGTGATTGTACTTGAAGGACATTTGGTGCTCAAACTGTCAAATCAGTGTTCTCTACTCATGTGGAAGGTGCTTATATTTGTCCTATTTCACATCTACAGGTGTGATCTGGAAATGTTTTATTTTGTCTCTCTCTCCCTGAGACATCTTCCAAGAGTGGAGTCATCTAGGACACAATCACCGTTTAGTGCATTGCTTTCTCTGGAAATATAATCCCAGTATCTGTTCATCAGCATGCTTATAGGTACCTGGGTATTCAGTCACGGGAATGTAATTTCTCACATTGAAAACCAAAGCAGCCCATCGGAGCTCATAAGCTTAAGTAACAAGGCACTTATCCTGGTGCACATTGCCCTCTGCTGGACTGACTCATTCCAGACATTCAAGGGGAACATTGAACAGGGTGCAAAGTTCAAAATGGTGTAAATAGATTGAGAATTTGGCACAAATCAGGACTGCCTTGTACATTGACATGTCCAAGCTATTCTACTCAATATACCATAGATTGTCTGCTTTATTTTGGGCAAGCAATTGCCTACACATGTACATTTTGGGGATTGGGTAACTCAAGTGTAGTATTCTTAGTGTACTTTGAGACTGTTGTGCTCATCATTCTCAGCTCGCCGATTAAATAGCATTTCACTTCACTCTGTGATCAATGGAGGAGAATCATCATGAACGTCAGCAGCAACATTGATCTCCCTGGTTAGACTCTACATTATAACTAAACACTCCCATCTTCCCACTTTCTCTCCCAGTCATTGACATGCAGTAATAATGACTAACCCATGGTGTAATGCATCCATGCATAAGAGACTCAGGTCCACACAAATCATTGTGTATAAACATTTTTATTTTGGTCAGCACAGTTATGCCATGAACTCATAAGGGATGGGCTCCAGCAGCTGGGGTTCGTTGCCCTTGGTGCTGACGAATCGGGCGTCACGAGGAGCCGTGGGCTGCAGGGGGAGACCAGGAGGAAAGGACAAATGTATAGATGAGATGCCACTACTTCAAATACAAACAATTCAAAGGACTATGTATTAGAAATAATGACATGGCTGAATTCACATTACAGAATGTGTCAACCAAGCAACAGAACTGTATTTACGCAACATTCCACTAGATCAGCATTAATGTTCATTTTAGATCTTCAATCTGGACTGTTTATGTAGAATAGTGACAAACATGGTCCTGGAGGGTGTACAGGACACTTAGAGCATTTCAACATTACTGCTAATGGCCCAGGTAAATGTGCTCTACATACCTGGCGTTTCAGTTCCACCCAGGTGCCCTTCTGCTTGGCCTCCACCTTCCTCTTCTCGTTCTCCTTGACGCGCTGCAGGAAGCTGTCCCTGCTCTTAGAGTGCTTCACATGCTCAATACGCACATTGATCCTCTTGGCCAGGATCTTACCCCTACAGAGAGAAGGGGACATGGCTTTCAGCTCGGAAATAAAATTCAGAGACGTTGTCTACAAAACATACAAAAGGCTACTGGTCACTTACCTATGACATGTAAACAAAGCAATTGACATCCTGACTTAACAGAAAACATTACAATTCCAATGAATGGCGAAATAATCTGTAAAAAATAAAAAGGTCTCCAAGAACCCAAGTTCAAACATACAGTAAGTACTTGGCCGGGTGCTGAAGGACAAATACTGTCCCCCACGTGAATGACCACTTAGGTCAGCCCTGGTTTCAAAGTGAGATGGAGTTCAGATGCGACAGACTTCTGCAAACATAAACCTTCTTTACAAAGAAATCAAATGCAACTTCAATATAAGAACATCCCATGGCCAAGCTGGAAAGGAAACGGATAGTGACAATTTGACATACCCCTCCACACATTGTACTTACTTGACCTGCTTGTTGACAATGATGCCAACAGCATGTTGGGTTACGTTGTAGACTCTACCCGTCTTGCCGTGGTAGCACTTGTGAGGCATTCCTTTCTGGATGGTACCTGTACCCTGGAAGAGACATTCACAATCTTAAGAATTCTGCTTGGGGGAAGTCCAAAGAGAAAAATATAATTAATTAAAAGTGCAGTCACTACCAGTAAACACTCAGAAAGGTGGAACAAAGCCTACCTTGATGTCAACGATATCTCCCTTCCTGTAAATACGCATGTATGTAGACAAGGGAATGGGGCCTGAGGAACAAAGCACATATATTATACACAGCCAAACAAAATGACATTCTAAGATGGACTCAAGAGTAACTAATGAGAAAAGCTACACCGGTGTGGATTCATGCCAGAAACACCCCTAGCCCAGAGTTATTTATTTTAAATAACTTAAAGAGACCTAAGGCATTCCAATAGATCTTCAGTCGTTCTGATATGAACTCACCATGCTTGCGAAAGGCACGGCTGAACATGTACCTCGTCCCCCTCCTCTTGCCTCTTGTGTTGGTCATGATGCCTGATTACTGGAACATGGATCAAATGGAACATGGAACATGATTCAAATGTCAGAGAAACCCTATGGCAAAGTATAAATCATTTATTACAGTGGCTGTAAATGTAAGGTTACAAGGGTGGCTGAGAATTATGTAGACTGATTTTGTCAAGTCAATGGATGCAATACTGTCACATACAAAACGTAATTAAACTTTGTCTATGACATTTAGCTAGTTACTTACAATACCCTGGTCTAACTGTCACCTGACAACTGCAATCTGTTGACAAAGTTAGCTTAAATGCAAAGAAAATCTACACACCGGTAGCTTAGCTACTATAAAATTAACGTTAATAATAAAACAATTACAAGGGGACATTTCAAATATGGCAACGTCAATCAAAGTACAAGATTTACAACAGAGCTAGCTAAAGCTAATTAGCTCGCAAACTATCCAAAACCGATAGCGCTTCATTTCCCCTGATTGACAAAATAACTTTTGCTTCAACGTGACAGTTGTTATTTTACGGTTCGTGACATATTTGCTGTCTGGCTATGCCATTTTAAATCCCTAAAAACCGGCTAATTTAGCGTACACTGCAGTGGCTAGGCCCACATGTGAAGCCACGCTGCTACCCCATTCATTCATCATGCTAATATATGCCATACAGACGTTCGTTAAAGGATTATTTTTGGCCTCAAATGTAGAGTATGCTTTAACATACTTATATCAATGTCTTTACATACATTTAAAACGACATTTTATGCTTTCACGGGCTGTAAAACGGAACACATCTTACCCCCGTTTGCTCGCAAGATGGAGGGTACAGCGGAAAGAGAGATTGAAGGCCCCGAAACTCCTCCTTCTGAAATAGAATTCAGGAGTGCCTTCATATTGCCCGAACAAAAATACAATTGTCGAATGGATTTATCCCCTTTACGCTGATCTAATGTCAGTGTTGATTTTATACCGTAATGACTAAACTCACACCGGGCTTGGGTAAAATGATGATTTGAGATCAGATAATATTTGACTTTCTATTGGAGTGTTGACGCACTGTGAAGCGTCATGTCAGTGAACTGAGTGGTAAAAACGACTCATCTGATAGCTAGCTACAACTTTTGTTTGCAACATGAATGGGAGAAATGCATATGTTGTTGTACTTGTGCCTAGTCGAAATATTTTTGGTATGAACTGCTGACCGTGGCAGATTGCTAGCTATATAACTAGCTAGCTACACATGTAAATTGGACTTTTTCAAAACGTAACGTTAGCCTGATCAAAGATTCAGTGAGCTTGACTCTGGTTTGACATTGATTACAGTCGTCAATCTCTACACAGCTGTGTCAGGAATTGCTGGTGTGGGCATATGTGTGCGTTTCATATAATGTACGCCACAGAACATGGACTTCGGATGGATATTTTTTAACACGGCACTAAGACCAAGCGGAGCTCGCATCGCCAGTCCAGCAGTGGGCCCTCATGAGGGTCCTCCTCGCCTCCGCGCGGTGATTGGGTGGAAGATGGCGCTGGGCGAATGGAAATCCTAATGACAGTTTCCAAATTTGCCTCTTTTTGTACCATGGTGAGTAAATGGCATCTACTACACAAATGTAAAGTGATGTGAGGATGGCATGACAACCGCGGCTGTGTTGTGTCTATATTGCGTGGCAGGGAAGATGGTTAAAATCTTCGACTTTCCCGTTGCTACCCAGTCACTTTTCTTAGCTAGCTAACGTTAGCTAAGTAGCTTCACTGACACGACAATCTTGTTTTCGTTTCACGTTCTTAGTTAGTCTAGCTATCTATGATTGCTACGTTAATATCGTAGCGTAGGTCTACATGGTTATATATGAGCTGTTTATGTATGATCTTACATTTAATTAGCGAAAACAATAAATCAAATGCTGTGCTCATATCCGCCCACAATGTGACCTACTGACCGCACCGCATAGTTCTGCGGCTTCAGCACCGCTGTAGTTACCGCGTTTAGCTTACACATTCATTTTGCAGTAAAACAGTGTGGGTGTCAGGGCATTTGGACACAACCACCATAGTTAATTTATGGTCACAATTGGAAAATGCATTTGCTCACACCTGTACTTTTCCTGCATGTCAATAATAATTTAGGTAGCAAACTTTCCAGATAGCTAGTTTTAGTTAACTACGGTGACACAATGTTGTGACTGATGGATGACAGTGAGTTATCGTCCTGAAAACCAAGCCGCTTCGAGCTGTTTCTGGAACACAGTGGATGACTACATGATCAGCTGCGCGTTAGATTGCTAGACAAGACTAACATGTTGTTCCGTGTCTTGCAAAGATAGCTAACCCCTTAGTGTGGCAAACTTGTCAGACGTCATTAATTTGGATAATGCATTGGGTTTTTGTTTTATTTTTTGTGTTCATAACCAACCTCTGGCCATGTAGGTCTACTCAGGAAATCCTGTTTGCAGTGCATTTGCACAGCTGCTTATGTCCGTCATGTTCCATTATCAAAGAATGGCACTCCCACTGACAGCCATTGGCATTGGATATGAAATAGCATTGATACACACTCACATAGACTATTGCTAAAAAATATCAGCACTTTGTTTCTGTGTTCCAGGGCGCCAATGCCTCCGCTCTGGAGAAAGAGATTGGCTCAGAGCAGTTCCCTGTCAACGAGCACTACTTTGGCTTGGTCAACGTAAGTGAGAGTGCCGTAGTTCACATGCACATGTCTGCATAATCTGTGTTACAGATCACATTTGCCTTCTGCATATAGATGGTTAAAATCGGTGTGCATCCAGCTCTCAGCCTCACTCTCTGTATTCCTCATGTATTTCCCCCTCTATGCAGTTTGGGAACACCTGCTACTGTAACTCGGTGCTGCAGGCTCTGTACTTCTGCCGTCCATTCCGGGAGAAGATCCTGGCCTACCGCAGCCAGCCCCGACGCAAGGAGAACCTGCTGACCTGCCTGGCCGACCTGTTCCACAGTATCGCCAACCAGAAGAGGAAGGTGGGAGTCATACCACCCAAGAAGTTCATCACGCGCCTACGCAAGGAGAATGGTGAGAGGGCGGTAGTATGCTTGCAGTTCAGGAGGGGGGAGATAGAGAAAGAAGTGGATGGTTGAAAATGTTGTGGGTGTGGACATTTTTACAGCAGGAGTAAGAGGGATGAGGTTGACACACTCCCCTTTCTCCCCTGTTCCCCCCCCCCCCCCCTCTCTTCTACCCCTGCAGAGCTGTTCGACAACTACATGCAACAGGATGCCCATGAATTCCTGAACTACCTGCTCAACACCATTGCTGACCTGCTGCAGGAGGAAAGGAAGCAGGACAAGACCAACGGCCGTCTAGCCAATGGCTCACTCGACTCCCAGAACCACAACAGCAACACCCCGCCCCCCTCCACTTGGGTCCATGAGATCTTCCAGGGAACCCTCACCAACGAGACCCGCTGCCTCACCTGCGAAACGGTACCTACCGTCTGAGTCTGACTCCCCATGTCAACTAGTGATGTCTCTGTTATTGTTGTGGTCAGCCGGATGCAATACTTGTCTGTGATACGCTGTGGAGAGAAGGCAGGCTCAAGTTCTGTTGGCATGAAGATCGACTGAGTGATGTTTTTGTCTGGCACTAGTCATCACAGGTTGTTGTTGCTGTTGTTTTCTCCCTACAGATCAGCAGCAAAGATGAAGACTTCCTGGACCTGTCAGTGGACGTGGAACAGAACACCTCCATCACGCACTGTCTCAGGTAACATCTACAACACCTAACTACAATAACACATTACATACTGACTCACCTGTGTATTGCTCCTTTCTCCATGTGACTCCAAGTACCATGATCTCTCTCTCCTTCGCTCCCTCCAGGGGGTTTAGTAACACAGAGACTCTCTGCAGTGAGTATAAGTACTACTGTGAAGAATGTAGAAGCAAACAGGAGGCACACAAAAGGTCAGTGTTGGCAGTGTTGTGGACATAAGTATTCTTTGATAAGTTTTTATCGCTACTATAAGGTATTGTGTGTGCGCCCCCAGGATGCGTGTGAAGAAGCTGCCTATGATCCTGGCTCTACACCTGAAGAGATTTAAGTACATGGAGCAGCTGCAGCGCTACACCAAGCTGTCCTATCGCGTCGTCTTCCCTCTGGAGCTCCGCCTCTTCAACACCTCAGGAGACGCAACCAATCCTGAGAGACTCTACGACCTGGTCGCTGTCGTGGTGCATTGTGGGAGGTCAGTATTGTGTCTACACGGTTGTCTAAAAGTATCCAAACTGACCATAAAGAGTGTGAGTGTGTCCATGACTGCATTGTCTTGTTTTCAGTGGCCCAAACCGAGGACACTACATCGCCATTGTGAAGAGTCACGACTTCTGGCTGCTGTTTGATGACGACATTGTAGAGGTAAGCTAGTCGTGTGTGTGTGTGTGTGTGTGCGTGCGGGAGAAGATACATGTGTACACCCTTTTGTTTTGTGCGACCCCACTGATCCATGTTGTCTCTCCTTCCCTCTGCAGAAGATAGATGCCCAGGCCATAGAGGAGTTCTATGGCCTCACCTCTGAGATCTCCAAGAACTCTGAGTCAGGCTACATCCTCTTCTACCAGTCCAGAGACTGACTGGCCCTGGAGAGGACAGCGCCTCCCATTGGAGCGGATGAGAAATGCCCAGTGCCTCAGCAGTGGGAATAATGGACCATACAGGTGTCATTCAAACCTGTGTAAATGGATCTACTGCAGCTCAGCCTCGGAGTCATTCCCCCCCCCCCCCCCTTGCCCTCCCACACCCTGTCACTTAGGCTGGAGATGCAGCTACAGAGGAGAGTTTTGTCAAAGGATCAGTGGATGTTGTATCAAAGTTTTGTGAGTTCGAAAGGTGTTTAATGAGGGTTGTACAGAGGTTTTGGGAATGAGGCGTTTAGTTATAGCATGAGTGTTTGGGTGGGTTGAGTGGGTATTTAATGATTCATGTGTTGTAATATCGGCCAGGCGTCTGCACACTCCCTCAGACTGTAACACTGCTTTGTTCCCTGGCTGGGGCCCAGTCAGAGTAGACCAGTTTACTGCATGAAGTAGGAGGGTGGAAGCGAGTGTTCCAAGTGTGGGATGTTTGGGTCGTGTATTTCTACCGTGTACAAAATGTGGTATTTGTATAAATATTATTAGAAGAATAAGATGATATTATCATAGGGGGGGAAAAATGTAAGACCTTGAGAAGAACATGTATTGACACTATGGAGCACTTTTGATACCTTTTTGTAGGTGTTGGAAAGGTTTATGTGAGGGTTTGCTTGAGAAATGGTCATTGTGAAATGTTCATTTTCTGTTTTAAAGAAAAAATAATAAAAGCTAATAAATAGTGTGTGTGTGTAAGGCAAACAGGTTCCTGGTGCACACTGATGACTCATCTATACTCAGCACTGCCCCTCAGTGGTTGTACCTGGTCACTACAGGTTCATACTGCAACAGCACAATAGCAGTCTATTTTTAATCCATTCACACCCCCAGTCATGATGCTGCAGCCTAGCCCACCCACTGTTGCCTTAACAACAACTGGGCTAGATTATGCTAGGGCAGCTCATTGTAGGAGACTAGCCACCTATAGAGACATCTGAATAAATACTTTATCACTGATCTGAGTGTATTACTCAATGGGAATATATTGTATATATTGTATACAAATGTATTTCCTTTCATTGATTGAAAGCGAAGGCCCTCGAGCACAGAGAAACCGAGAGTGGTTTGGAATAGTGGGATGAGGGCAGACAGAAGATGGAGGGATGAGAATTGGGAGGGGGTGGTGGCTGACACAGATTGTAGTTAGAGTAGACATGCCCAGAATAGCAATCCACGGGGTGCTTGGAAGTGGAGAGAAGCGCTCCACATCAAAACTACATGCCATCATTATAGAACTGAAGAAAACAAATGAAAGGGAAAATCAAATATATGTTCATGTTTTCATTAGTCCACTGTTGATATGGGCCCAAAATGTTTTACATGTAAGCAGTTACATTTTCAAGATATTGGACTTTCAAGATGCAAAGTTTCACTGGCCACATCAATAATTAAAATTCATTCATTTTGAATTGTAGGAAGTAGAATTTAATTCAAAACAATTCAACTGAGATGTGAAACATGAAAGTCTCATTTGACAAATCTTATCAAAAAGATATGTCACTTATTAATGCAATGAATACACATACCATTTCAAATAGCATACTATCTTGATTATAATTCAAATGTGTTTTTTTCCTTGTCATGAGATGTTAGTGTTCCGTTCCATACTGCAGTTTGATCTAATGCATTCTGGGAAATTATTTAAATAATATAATTATAGACAACCCCCAACATGATCTTAGAATGTGACCACTAATGAGTTTAAAAAATGTAATGTTTCAACCTTATGCTAAATGGTATTGGTAACCATAGGCTACATGATGTCAAAATAAATAAATAAAAATACTATGGTGAATAATTCATTTTAATTGTAATTAATTTAATTAAATTCGACTTCCTTTCATTCAATTTCAATTAAAATTATTTTTACTTTTGGGTGTGGCCAATTAAAATTCAATCCTGCACCCCTGCAAAGTCAGAGTTAATTTTCTCACGTTAAGCCTAACATTTCACAAAACTATACAAGGTGTCACAAGGCTGCCATTATTTAGACTGCTGGATGACGGCAACAATGTAATTAATTGTTCAGTAATTAAAGCTGCAATATGCAACTTTTTGGGCAACCAACCAAATTCACATAGAAATGTGAATTATAGATATGTCATTCTCATTGAAAGCAAGTCTAAGGAGCGGTAGATCTGGAAAGGGGGATATCTAGTCAGTTGTACAACTGAATGCATTCAACTGACATGTGTCTTCCGCATTTAACCCAACACCTCTGAATAAGAGAGGTGCGGGGGCTGCCATAATCGACATCCACTTCTTCGGCGCACGGGGAACAGCGGGTTAACTGCCTCGCTCAGCGGCAGAATGACAGATTTTTCCCTCGTCAGCTAGGAGATTCGATCCAGCAACCGTTCAGTAACTAACCCAATGCGCTAACCACTAGGTTATCTGGTCTATACCTTTTGCATCTTTTACTTTCGGTTTTGTACACCAGCTTCGAAACATCTGAAAATAAAATTTTGGTTTTGGAAAATATATTTCACAGCGGTTTAGATGGTACAACGATTCTCTACACGAAACTCTCTTGTTTTGTCATATAATCTGAAAATAGGCTAACTATTGTTTTTGCATAGTTCATCTTTAAAGTTGGAAATTCAAACATTGCATATTGTAAAATAAATGTTCGATCCAAAGCATACTAATTATTAAACTGTCCTGTATAGCCTATCTGAACCTATATGACATGAGCCATCCTTGCGCCTTCTCCCAGCTTGGATAGAAAGTTGTTTAGCAAAAACCCGTCTATTAATGCCAAATACTACAGTCCACCCTCAAAACACTAGCTTAGTATTGATTGTTTCATTACGCAGTGTAGCCTACTATCTATAGCTATACACTATTCAGCCGATATTAAGCTTATATTTATACATTTTTTATACAAATTATACATCAAATAGTCTAACAATGAGGAAAACGTAGTCATACATTTAGCCACTATTTATTGTTGAACTACACAAATGGGCTGCAATCAAGGTAAATTAATGAAAATCTAACTTGAGATACTCCCCTGGTCTTCTTAAATCCTCCTGAGACATTAATTTGTGAATTATATGTTCATTAAGTAGCACACAATTTAAACGTAGTCTTGAATGATGCATGCCTAGATATACCAGAGATAAGGGACTGTTGATATTTGCATCTTCCAATGTATTGGCTGTCCAGTATACAGACGACCTGTCCCAGAAGTTCATATATGCCTACAATTAATCGATTTCTGTGACGTGTTGAAACAGGTGTTGTTAAGGATAATGCGAGAGGCTCAATTAAAGATGTTGCAGAATTGCTGTATTTGAACCACCAATCCATTCTGCCCAGTTGTTGATGTTGCATTGGCAATCAAGTTTTTTTAACCATCTCTCTAACTGTCGCTTCTCCGGAGAGATAATTTTCTAAACTAAACTCATAAAGAACTACCTTAGAACGAAGTATTATGCTCTCAGTCTGAAATGCGCATTGAAAACATAAACTCCACTTATTGCACTGGCGCCAGTGTAGCCTTGACGACAGCATTTGTTTACGGATGTCCCCTTACTTTCAATCAGTTCAATTAGGCCTATATGTTTTCCAAAGCTTAAGGCACTTTGATGAGTCACATTCTTGAAGCCCAAGAAACAAATACTTAGCTTCATAGTAGGCTACATATAGAAATTAAGGTTTAAGGTTTATGAATACGTTTTTGTAGGGTTACTGTCAAAATTATTTATTGTACTATATATATATATATATTTGTTTTAATAGACCGATGACCCACAGGGGTGTCCGGTACGCCATTCACGAACACACTCAGAGAGTTGCACACCTCACTCCTATCTGTCTCTGTCCTTGAGCAGTGTGTGCAGACATACGGATAGTCCTGGTATTGAGCTGTTGCTGCCTCTTCTTCCGGTAGGGGGTAGCCTATTGAACAAACAGGACCCGTCTCCGAGTCTGGCCCGTTTGGGACTCAGAGCAGCAAAGACCCATCCCCCGATGCTACTGCTGCATCTCCATCTGATCCAGGCACCGCACCTGCCGCCAACGTTATCAATTACGTATCATGGAAATACAGCAAGGACGCACTTTTGCCTAGACCGAACATCAGAGTCTAGGTAGGCTGTGCATAGCGGTAGATGAATGGATGAATGAATGGACGGGCGGGCTATTGTTACTGCAACCTGGCAGTGCATTTGGAAGAACCATAGATGATAAAACATTAATGGTGAGACTAATGAGAAGGTATGAGAGGGCTACAAAGGACCAGGATTCGGAAAGAGTCTGTTATGCGTTATTGCAAAACAGACACTTGGTGGTGTGAGTTATAACCCGTACGGTTGTTGTGCTGAACCCCCCCCCCCCCCCCCTCTGCCAGAATCATCCCCCCTCTTCGCGTTCTTCATTGATGCGACTTGCTTGCTAGTTGAGATTTCTACTCTTCACTCCTTTGTCAGTTTAGCCTACATTCGACTGATCTTAGTAGCAGAAAGCATTTTTGTCTGCAGTTTTCGGTTTGGCTATTTGTTTCAAGTGTATGTGGCGGTTCTAGCTTGTATGGCACCCCCCCCCCCCCCCTGTCCCCTGTCCCCATAGGAGAACCCTTTGAAGAACCCATGTTGGTTCTTTCCACAGAGGGTTCTACCTGGAACCCAAAATAGTTATCCTATGGGGACAGACAAGGAATCCTTTTGGAACCCTTTTTTCTAAGAGTGCAGGCAATCAGAGGTTTGGGTAAAGACAGGCTTATCAATAACATCCCTGTATATACTGTATGTGTGCATAGTGTAAAGGTGCATGTCTTTTAGGCTTCCTATTACATGGTTTGTATTTTCATATTTAGGCCTATTATTTACTTATTATACATTTACTGATGATTTTCTTACAGTTTTTAATTAGACTTTATATGGAGCTTATTGGTAAGCACCACAAGGCTACTCCATACCACAACGGCAAGTTATAGTGTGTGTTGTTGTTACAATTTGTATCAGATAGGACACAATGCATTTGAGATGTTATTTACAGTGCATTCGGAAAGTATTCAGACCCCTTGACTTTTTTTCACATTTTGTTATTTTACAGCCTTATTCTAAAATGGCTTAAATAAAAACTGTTCCTCATGAATCTACACACAACACCCCATAATGACAAAGCAAAAACTGGTTTTTAGAAATGTTTGCAAATGTATAATCATATTTCCATAAGTATTCAGACCCTTTACTCAGTACTTTGTTGAAGAACCTTTGGCAATGTTACTGCCTCGAGTTTTCTTGGGTGTGACGCTACAAGCTTGGAACACCTGTGTTTGGGGAGTTTCTCCCATTCTTCTCTGCAGATCCTCTCAAGCTCTGTCAGGTTGGATGGGGAGCATCGCTGCACAGCTGTTTTCAGGTCTTTCCAGAGATGTGCGATCAGGATCAAGTCTGGGCTCTTTGGAAGGTGAACCTTCGCCCCAGTCTGAGGTCCTGAGAACTCTGGAGCAGGTTTTTCATCAAGGGTCTCACTGTACTTTGCTCCATTCATCTTTCCCTCGATCCTGACTCCCTGCCACTGAAAAACATACCCACAGCATGATGCTGCCACCACCATCCTTCACTGTAGGGATGGTGCCAGGTTTCCTCCAGACGTGACGCTTGGCATTCAGGCCAAAGAGTTCAATCTTGGTTTCATCAGACCAGAGAATCTTGTTTCTCGTGGTCAGAGAATCCTTTAGGTACCTTTTGGCAAACTCCAAGAGGGCTATCATGTGCCTTTTACTGAGGAGTGGCTTCCGTCTGGCCACTGTACCATAAAGGCCTGCTTGGTGGAGTGCTGCAGAAATGGTTATCCTTCTGGAAGGTTCTCCCATCTCCACAGATGAACTCTGGAGCTCTGCCAGAGTGAACATCGGGTTCTTGGTCACCTCCCTGACAAAGGTCCTTCTCCCCCAATTGCTCAGTTCAGCCTGGGCAACCAGTTCTAGGAAGAGTCTTGGTGGTTCCATAAACATTACTATTCCATTCCATGTAAGAATGATGGAGGCAATTGAGTTCTTGGGGACCTTCAATGCTGCAGAAATGTTTTGGAACCCTTCTCCAGATCTGTGCCTCGACACAATCCTGTCTCGGAGCTCTACGGACAGTTCCTTCGACCTCTTGGCTTGGTTTCTGCTCTGACATCCACTGTCAACTGTTGGACCTTGTATAGAAAGGTGTGTGCCTTTCCAAATCATGTCCAATGAATTCAATTTACTTCAGGTGGACTCTAATAAAGTTGTAGAAACATCTCAAGGATGATCAATGGAAATAGGATGCACCTGAGCTCAATTTTGAGTCTCATAGCAAAGGGTCTGAATACTTATGTAAATAAGATATATATATATTATATTTTGTTGTTGATAGATTTGCAAACATTTGTTTTGTCATTATGGTGAATTGTGTGTAGATTGATGAGGAAAACATTTACTTGTATTCATTTTAGAATAAGGCTGTAATGTAACAAAATGTGGAAAAAGGGATACTGAATACTTTTTCAAAATAAATAAGGCTTTACAAGTAGAATGTGCATGTTTGTGTGAGTAGATGGATTCCAGGATACTAAAGTCCTCTATGACTGTATGATCT
Organism: Oncorhynchus kisutch; assembly: GCF_002021735.2. Classification (NCBI taxonomy): domain Eukaryota; kingdom Metazoa; phylum Chordata; class Actinopteri; order Salmoniformes; family Salmonidae; genus Oncorhynchus; species Oncorhynchus kisutch. The sequence continues at coordinate 74,395,056 of NC_034184.2, forward strand.
TCACTCCCTCATGTCTGTGTGTCTTCTTAAGTGAAGAGTGTGTGTGTGTGATCTCACATAATGTGTTTATGTGTGTGTGTGTGTGTGTGTGTTTGTATGGATGGATTCACGTGTGCGTGTGTGATCTCTTATAATAATAGCGCGTGTGTTTCCAGACGGGCCAAAATGAGCAACGACTACGAGGCATCAGTCACCCCCAGCTGGCTGACATCTGACCCCACTGTCTGGTCCAGCAGCAGAGACGGATTCACAGATAACGCCACTTACCCACCTATGGGCTCCTTCCCCCCACTGCCCCCTCTCCTGGTCAATCCCTGGGACATCTTGCTGTGCTCCTCAGGCACCCTCATCGCCTGTGAAAACGCCCTGGTGGTACTGGTGATCTGGCAGAACCCGGCTCTGCGTGCCCCCATGTTCCTGCTGATCGGCAGCCTGGCCCTGGCTGACCTCCTGGCTGGTCTGGGCCTGGTGCTCCACTTCACCTTGGCCTACCTGCTGAGGTCTGACTCGGCCCAGCTGCTGACTGTTGGTCTGGTGGTGGCCTCCTTCTCAGCCTCCGTCTTCAGCCTGCTGGCCATCACCATAGACCGTTACCTGTCACTCTACTACGCCCTGACCTACAACTCAGAGCGCACTGCCGCCTTCACCTACACCATGCTTGTCCTCCTCTGGGGCCTGTCTCTCTGTCTGGGCCTACTTCCCGTCACAGGGGTGAACTGCCTGGCAGAGGAGTCGACGTGCAGCGTGGTGCGCCCCCTGACTAAGAACAACGTGGCGGTGCTGTCCGTATCCTTCCTCCTGCTGTTCGGCCTCATGCTGCAGCTGTACGTGCAGATCTGTAAGATCGTCATGCACCACGCCCACCAGATCGCCTTGCAGCATCACTTCCTGTCCGCCTCGCCCCACTACGTCACAACCAGGAATGGCGTGTCCACGCTGGCCATTATCCTGGGAACGTTCGCCGCCTGCTGGATGCCCTTCACCGTCTACTCACTAGTCGCCGACTACACGTACCCACCTCTCTACACATACGCCACCCTGGTGCCCGCCACCTACAACTCAGTCATCAACCCAGTGATCTATGCCTTCAGGAACCAGGACATCCAGAAGGCTCTGTGGCTGGTGTGTTGTGGCTGTATACCGGCCAGGGTGGCCCACAGGACCCGGACCCCTAGCCACGTCTGACCCAGACCCAGGTCCCGGGAGGGAAGGAGAGAGGTGCCCTGGGCAGAGGGAGGAAGGCAGACAGGCAGCCGGGGCTCAGGCAGCCGGGGCTCAGGCAGCCGGGGCTCAGGCAGCCGGGGCTCAGGCAGCCGGGGCTCAGGCAGCCGGGGCTCAGGCAGCCGGGGCTCAGGCAGCCGGGGCTCAGGCAGCCGGGGCTCAGGCAGCCGGGGCTCAGGCAGCCGGGGCTCAGGCAGCCGGGGCTCAGGCAGGTGGCTGGAAAGGACGGTCTGCGTGCATAGTTATTTTAGCTGCTTTTACTGATGTGGGCTTTTTTCCTCAAAAGGATTGAGAGATTATTATTAGATTATTAAAGATTGTGCCACTTTCCGCACATCAGATAAAGGGCTCGTGTGTGTGTGTACAAAAAGATAGGATGTCACACGGACAGAGAAGGAGGAAGAGAGGAGGAGAAGTGGAGTGAGGGATGACAGAGGTGGGGCGATTATCAAGATGCATACAAGATGAAGTCGGTCTGAGGGCTCCAATCACCTTGTCTCGCTGCTGCACTCTGAACGTGCCTTGCAAGACAGATAACCACGGGAGGCTAAAAATAGCCTGGGTGCTCTGTGATCCGCACGCCGTGCGTCCGACACAGACTCCATGCAAAGAAACAAAGCCGCGGAGGCGGAGAGCGGGCACCTATCTTCCCCTCCCTCCCTCCTTCCATCCACTTTTATTTCTCTTCATCTCTCCCTATTGGCCTTTAAAGCCCCCACCCTCGAGCATGTGAGAATGTAGGTTATTATGATGTTCTGCTTGCTTTCCATTCTGAGGTGACAACAGCCTCGGGAAGGAAAGTCCCCTGATACCTGTAGCACACACAAGGCCAGGCTTTGATCGTTTTGCTATCTGTTTTATCCCTCCACTTCTTCATACATAAACAGGTCAACTAATCATACCAAATTCATTGGGCATTGCAGGCACATTGGGTAGGCAGGCACATTGGGTAGGCAGGCACATTGGGTAGGCAGGCACATTGGGTAGGCAGGCACATTGGGTAGGCAGGCACATTGGGTAGGCAGGCACATTGGGTAGGCAGGCACATTGGGTAGGCAGGCACATTGGGTAGGCAGGCACATTGGGTAGGCAGGCACATTGGGTAGGCAGGCACATTGGTTAGGCAGGCACATTGGGTAGGCAGGCTGACTGTTCTTGAAAGTAGAGTGTGAAATGTTCCCTCTGTGAATCGAGTTGGTTGTTCAAGCGACTCAGTTTGCAGTTAGACCAGCTGGGTGTTGTTGCAACTGAATGTATTTTTATATTCATTTGATCTCTTAGCCTGTCCATTAGGTTATGAAAACGCGTGGTCCTCACCCCAACCTTCAACCTGCATGTTGCATAGGACTGTAATGTAAACCGTTTCCCCTAATAGCCAGGCCTGTTGGATAAACCCTCACTATCACTCTTCCCGACTCCCCACCTGTTATAATAAAATCAGTCATGGCATCATCAGCAGTCCACCTTCAATAGTCTTCTAATTGCTACTCTGTACCTCATCCTGTTGCGAAAAAAAACCCCTGAATGCAATAATCTATGAATGCTGAGCCAATCAGAAAAATGTATGATCATTGAAATTCATAATGTACATATAGAATATAGACCCCTAAACCCACCCCTCTCTTTCCCTATACCACATCTATGACTGGCCATATCCAGATGACCAATATCCTAAGTGACAGACCCTGGCACAATGTCTGGTTCAGATCTTTGGATAGCAAGAAAGGAGAGAGCAGTGACACGTCTTGTTGTTCCAGCTTTGGATGTCTCTTCATAATGTACATATAGAATATAGACCCCTAAACCCACCCCTCTCTTTCCCTATACCACATCTATGACTGGCCATATCCAGATGACCAATATCCTAAGTGACAGACCCTGGCACAATGTCTGGTTCAGATCTTTGGATAGCAAGAAAGGAGAGAGCAGTGACACGTCTTGTTGTTCCAGCTTTGGATGTCTCTTCATAATGTACATATAGAATATAGACCCCTAAACCCACCCCTCTCTTTCCCTATACCACATCTATGACTGGCCATATCCAGATGACCAATATCCTAAGTGACAGACCCTGGCACAATGTCTGGTTCAGATCTTTGGATAGCAAGAAAGGAGAGAGCAGTGACACGTCTTGTTGTTCCAGCTTTGGATGTCTCCTGCCTCCTAGAACCACTTCCTTACCCTGCCTGAAAAATGCCCACCACCCCCTGACCCTATCCAGTGTTAAATCGGCTGCTTGCCAATTCCTCCTGATTCGCTCACACCGAGTCACGATCGAACCCAGGACTTCCACTTTTCTAGCACACGTCATCGCCCTCCTTGTCAACGTACCAACCATTTGAGCTATCGAAAAATATGTAAGGCAGTAGCTCCATCGGTGATATTTCACTAGCTGTGGAGTGAGTTTACGGTACACGTTCTTAAGCGCTTCCAGATCCTCATTCTACCCCGTCATATCAGCGCGCAGCAGTAACTACGTGTTAGTTACTTCATGGACCGATAGAAATACTCTGTCAGCAATAACAGCCTCTCCCCAGTAACATGACCACCTCCAGCATGATGATATACGACGACAACAACCAACAGCCCTTCTGCGATGCCTAGCAGAGTCCTTATACACCAGGCCCAAACAAGGACTCCACTTCCCAAGACTTGTGCTGTATGTGATTTCTCCAAATCGGAAATCAGATCTTGACTTATGTGTTTTGTTTTTGAAAATGTGAATGGGACAGGATACTGACTGCCACTGCCCAGTATTCTGTCATTAGTCATTACAATGTCACTGCCTTTTTTTATTCTGAATCTCCTGCTCTATTCTCTGGCTATGGTCTTCTTCAATATCTTACAATGAATGAAATTGGACTCGGTAAGAAAATATTTTACAAGTTTTCAGTTGCATCTGCCTTTGTGAACCTATGAAGTGTTTTTGAGTGTTGTAAACCTAAGCGTCTGTGAATAAGGAAAATGTTTCTGTGCATTTGAGTTGCATGGCCCCTGAGTGTGTGTGTGATCTGTGTACCATAGAAATAGAATTCATTATATTTATATGGCTTGTATGGGGGTTTGTGATCAGCAGCACAGACCTCCTGTATATCTGTCTCCATGGGGACAGTGGCTCTGAGGACTTACTTCCAGTGTGACCCTTTGACCTCAGAGGAAATTGTTTGCTTGTCTTCCTAACATTCTGAGAGAAGTGACCTTCTGAGAGAAGTGACAAATTCCACCACAGGAATGAAATAGAGAAGGATATGTTTAAATGAATAGTAGAAGCAAAGCTGGTACTGTATGGTGTACGTGTGCAATGGCTGACTCTGAGCCGTAGTGAGGGGTTAAGGCAACGCCGTCACGTGACTGATGGAAAAATAACCTATATCGTTATCACAGGTTCTGGTGACTCTTCACAGACAAACAATAATACCAAGAAAACACTCTCCTTTACCTTTGAAGAATAATCTATTTTGTTATATTTATTGAAAGTCTCTATTTTTTTTTCTCAGGGTTGTCTCGCCTGAATTATGATGTATCCAAAGTATCTTGTATTTTAATGCAATGTAGAGCCTCTCCTGAATGAATTGGTAAAGAAATGATTGTTTATTTTGTATGGCATTCTGTTGGACCAATTAGATTCTGTAAATAGAGCATGCTTATCATTATAGGGGGTGTTCTGACATCATGTATGGTGCTACCTGCTGCAGGATCCAAGGGGGACTCAGGTGCACCGTATTAGAATGACATCAAATTTTACCCCCTTTTATTGTAATTTTACAGTCTGTGTACATTTCCATCCCTAGCCCCTTCCCCCAAATCCCATCCCCTTCTTTAGGCAGATCTGCAAAGTCTGGATAGGTGAATGCAGTATTGCATATACTTTACTTAGCAGATTAGCCTGTTGGAGGGTTAGGTGGTGCTGTCACAGTACTGCTTACACCTATCCCAAACCTTGAGGATCTGCCAGACGAATGAGCTAAGGGCTAGGGATGGAAATGGAACCGGGCCTACCTTGTTTGATGAATGTTCTCTCATGTACAGTAATGTCAATCTTTCATGATTCACGATGAGCTTTCATAGGTGAAAACAAGGGCTTCACATTATTGAGTAGACAAAGGAACCACTCGTGTGTGAGTTTGATACAGTACTTCTCTGTTAGGAATACATATTCATCTAATGTTAAACTATTATTGTGCAGTGTAATTGCACCATAAAGGGTCATATTGAACTAAGATGTGGTTGGAGGGATTTCTACTGTGGCCAGTGGTTGGGGTTTCAACATTGTGGGTGAATCATGTTTTTTGGGGGGTATGGTACCCCGATCCAGAGCTAAATACAAGTCTTTTAACACCTCTATGGGTTTCAGAATGTGCGGGGCAGGGGACCCTACAGTACAGCATCTTGTGTAGACGTATACTCTGTGTCAAATGTGAAATGCACTTTATTTTTTGGAAGAAAAACAACGTACAGTGGGGCAAAAAAGTATTTAGTCAGCCACCAATTGTGCAAGTTCTCCCACTTAAAAAGATGAGAGAGGCCTGTAATTTTCATCATAGGTACACTTAAACTATGACAGACAAAATTAGAGAGAAAAAAATCCAGAAAATCACATTGTAGGATTTTTAATGAATTTATTTGCAAATTATGGTGGAAAATAAGTATTTGGTCAATAACAAAAGTTTATCTCAATACTTTGTTATATACCCTTTGTTGGCAATGACAGAGGTCAAATGTTTTCTGTAAGCCTTCACAAGGTTTTCACACACTGTTGCTGGTATTTTGGCCCATTCCTCTGTGCAGATCTCCTCTAGAGCAGTGATGTTTTGGGGCTGTTGCTGGGGAACACGGACTTTCAACTCCCTCCAAAGATGTTCTATGGGGTTGAGATCTGGAGACTGGCTAGGCCACTCCAGGACCTTGAAATGCTTCTTACGAAGCCACTCCTTCGTTGCCCGGGCGGTGTGTTTGGGATCATTGTCATGCTGAAAGACCCAGCCACGTTTCATCTTCAATGCCCTTGCTGATGGAAGGAGGGTTTCACTCAAAATCTCACGATACATGGCCCCAACTCAGCATTCTTTGTCCTCCAAACACGACGAGTTGAGTTTTTACCAAAAAGTTATATTTTGGTTTCATTTGTCCATATGACATTCTCCCAATCTTCTTCTGAATCATCCAAATGCTCTCTAGCAAACTTCAGACGGGCCTGGACATGTACTGGCTTAAGCAGGGGGACACGTCTGGCACTGCAGGATTTGAATCCCTGGCGGCGTAGTGTGTTACTGATGGTAGGCTTTGTTACTTTGGTCCCAGCTCTCTGCAGGTCATTCACTAGGTCCCCCCGTGTGGTTCTGGGATTTTTGCTCACCGTTCTTGTGATCATTTTGACCCCACGGGGTGAGATCTTGCGTGGAGCCCCAGATCGAGGGAGATTATCAGTGGTCTTGTATGTCTTCCATTTCCTAATAATTGCTCCCACAGTTGATTTCTTCAAACCAAGCTGCTTACCTATTGCAGATTCAGTCTTCCCAGCCTGGTGCAGGTCTACAATTTGGTTTCTGGTGTCCATTGACAGCTCTTTGGACTTGGCCATAGTGGAGTTTGGAGTGTGACTGTTTGAAGTTGTGGACAGGTGTCTTTTATACTGATAACAAGTTCAAACAGGTGCCATTAATACAGGTAACGAGTGGAGGACAGAGGAGCCTCTTAAAGAAGAAGTTACAGGTCTGTGAGAGTCAGAAATCTTGCTTGTTTGTAGGTGACAAAATACTTATTTTCCACCATAATTTGCAAATAAATTCATAAAAATCCTACAATGTGATTTTCTGGATTTTATTTCCTCATTTTGTCTGTCATAGTTGAAGTGTACCTATGATGAAAATTACAGGCCTCTCTCATCTTTTTAAGTGGGAGAACTTGCACATTTGGTGGCTGACTAAATACTTTTTTTGCCCCACTGTATTTAGCTTACGTTGATTGGACTAAATTGTTTTTGGTATCTTTTAATTGTCATTGTATTAGACTAAACATAGGTGATTTGATGAAGTTGAAATGTTGCTGGAATAGTGGAAGCAGCTCCTGTTGTCTTTGTGACTAGAGGTAACTCTGTGGTTCTAAATCAATAGTTGTCCTAAAATGTCAGAAACATGAACTTGATTGACCATGCTGTAGGTCATGTAACTGTTTGTTACATTCAATATGCTTTGTGGACTTCACCAGACAGAGGTTGCTCTCTGGTTTTGTGATGAAACAAAGGTCTGGTTGAGTTTATTCTGCCACTGTGTCTTCTTATTGTCTTGGCCTTTTTAATTTTACTAGGCAAGTCAGTTAAGAACACATTGTTATTTTCAATGACAGCCTAGGAACAGTGGGTTAACTGCCTGTTCAGGGGTAGAACAACAGATTTGTACCTTGTCAGCTCGGGGATTCGACGCTCTAACCACTAGGCTACCCTGCCGCCCCTTTAGGCCTATAGTATATATCACAGTGTCAAGGCATATGAACTAACAGGTTACAGAGCAAACAATGCAATTATCACAACACATAGGTTGGAATGTGTCTTTTCTCTCTGGCTTGGCTTCCCCAGTGATTTTACCCACGCACCACTACTAGTTTGGGGGAATACAATTAACTATTGAGTTGGAAAATGTACTGTGGATACAAATATCCCTGTGAGCTTCCCAAGCCCATGTTGCTTAGGGTTAACAGCATAAATTGTATATCAATAATATTATACTGAACAAAAATGTAAACACAACTTGTAAAGTGTTGGTCCCCTTTTATATATATGTACTGAAATAAAATATCCCAGAAATGTTTAATGCTCACAAAAAGCTTATTTCACACAAGTTTTGTGCACTAATTTGTTTACATTTCTGTTAATAAGCATTTCTCCTTTGCCAAGATAATCCATCCACCTAACAGGTGTGGCATATCAAGAAGCTGATTAAAAAGCATGATCATTACACAGGTGCACCTTGTACTAGGGACATTAAAAGGCCACTCTGAAATGTGCAGTTTTGTCACACAACCCAATGCCACAGGAGATTTGAGGGAGCGTTCAATTGACATACTGACTGCAGGAATGTCCACCAGAGCTAGTGCCAGAGAATTTAACCCGGGTTCTTCACTTGTAGGAGTATTTCTGACTGGAATAAAGCCCTTTTGTGGGGAAAAACGAATTCTGATTGGCTGGGCCTGGCTCCCAAGTAATGAATTTGTAGTGAATTTCGATGAATAAAATAAATAAATAACAGAACAGTCTCAACAGCCAATTATTGCAGGAAATCCAAGGACATGCATTCATGTGAAATCCAAAGATCAGGGCCTAATCAATTCATTTCAATTGACTGATGTACTTCTACGAACTGTCACTCAGTAAAATCTTTTAAATGATTACATGTTACGTTTATATTTTTGTTCAGTGTAGATGTATTTTATCACACCCTCTAAACTTAACCCACGGATCCCTTGGACAAATGACTGGAATCTGTTGGGAATATTCATTTCAAAAATACTGCTCCCCACTTTGAGAACCCCTGCACTAACTGAGATAGTGTGAACAAGGTGTATATTTTTCCAAGGTGTTAACTGTAACTTTGTATTGCTTTGGTTAGTTTACTGAATTGAGAGATCTTGTTCATTTGATATTAAAATAATGTGCTGTGTATGAAGAACAAAACCCCTGTGTTGGTTTGGTTTGTTTATCCTCCCTCTGCATCCATTGGCTCAGTGCCTCCCGCCGCTCCTCTGTTCCCATGGTGACTCTCTTCTTAGCTGGTTCAGTGCTATCCGGAATCCCAGTAACAATCATTCTTAAATAACCCTAGCCCTATTCTGAACCTTTACCTTAACCATTTTAAATTTCAACTTCAATAGGGTAGGGACGTCCCAAAGATCCTGGCTAGCAATACTGTTACCATGGAAACTGCTGTGTCAGTGTCAGCACCGTGTTGTCTCCATGACAACAGTGCAACAGGAAAGAGACGCAGACACAACATTGTGAATATCAATCGTTATTCCTCATATTTGTATTTATTCTCAGGGTCACAGAGTTCAACGTTTACAGAGTTCACACAAAAAATAACCATGACAACCCTAAACACAATCCAATCTATTCTTCATCTTCCATATCTCTGCTAGACATCACTAAGCGATTAGACAGCTGTTATCCATTAAGCCTCCTTTCATCCTTCCCTATCTCCAATCAGACGCTCTCACAACACAAACACACTCACTCAGGCTACGTTCCAATATCCATACTAGAGGACGACTTAGAAGGAAACGATGCTGGCTGTGCATCCTCCTAAGTGTAGCACATGGGGTAGTGTTCTAGTGTGGATGATGGAATACAGCCTCCCTCTCAGGCCACTCACTCACACACACCTGTCGCCTTCAGAAGGAACACAGTAGGAAAACGCTTTCAAAACATCTTCTCCCATTTGTTCCAACAAACCCCTGACCAGCACAGTCCACACGCAGTTCCTTCTGAATGTTACCCTGACCAGCAAAGTCCACACCCGGTTCCTTCTGAATGCTACCCTGACCAGCAAAGTCCAAACGCGGTTCCTTCTGAATGCTACCCTGACCAGCACAGTCCACACGCGGTTCCTTCTGAATGCTACCCTGACCAGCAAAGTCCACACGCGGTTCCTTCTGAATGCTACCCTGACCAGCAAAGTCCACACGCGGTTCCTTCTGAATGCTACCCTGACCAGCACAGTCCACACGCGGTTCCTTCTGAATGCTACCCTGACCAGCACAGTCCACACGCGGTTCCTTCTGAATGCTACCCTGACCAGCACAGTCCACACGTGGTTCCTTCTGAATGCTACCCTGACCAGCACAGTCCACACACGGTTCCTTCTGAATGCTACCCTGACCAGCACAGTCCACACGCGGTTCCTTCTGAATGCTACCCTGACCAGCAAAGTCCACACGCGGTTCCTTCTGAATGCTACCCTGACCAGCAAAGTCCACACGCGGTTCCTTCTGAATGCTACCCTGACCAGCACAGTCCACACGCGGTTCCTTCTGAATGCTACCCTGACCAGCACAGTCCACACGCGGTTCCTTCTGAATGCTACCCTGACCAGCACAGTCCACACACGGTTCATTCTGAATGCTACCCTGACCAGCAAAGTCCACACGCGGTTCCTTCTGAACGCTACCCTGACCAGCACAGTCCACACGCGGTTCCTTCTGAACGCTACCCTGACCAGCACAGTCCACACGTTTCCTTCTGAACGCTACCCTGACCAGCACAGTCCACACGGTTCCTTCTGAACGCTACCCTGACCAGCACAGTCCACACGCGGTTCCTTCTGAACGCTACCCTGACCAGCACAGTCCACACGTTTCCTTCTGAACGCTACCCTGACCAGCACAGTCCACACGGTTCCTTCTGAACGCTACCCTGACCAGCACAGTCCACACGCGGTTCCTTCTGAATGCTACCCTGACCAGCACAGTCCACACGTGGTTCCTTCTGAATGCTACCCTGACCAGCACAGTCCACACACGGTTCCTTCTGAATGCTACCCTGACCAGCACAGTCCACACGCGGTTCCTTCTGAATGCTACCCTGACCAGCAAAGTCCACACGCGGTTCCTTCTGAATGCTACCCTGACCAGCAAAGTCCACACGCGGTTCCTTCTGAATGCTACCCTGACAAGCACAGTCCACACGCGGTTCCTTCTGAATGCTACCCTGACCAGCACAGTCCACACGCGGTTCCTTCTGAATGCTACCCTGACGAGCACAGTCCACACACGGTTCCTTCTGAATGCTACCCTGACCAGCAAAGTCCACACGCGGTTCCTTCTGAATGCTACCCTGACCAGCACAGTCCACACGCGGTTCCTTCTGAACGCTACCCTGACCAGCACAGTCCACACGTTTCCTTCTGAACGCTACCCTGACCAGCACAGTCCACACGGTTCCTTCTGAACGCTACCCTGACCAGCACAGTCCACACGCGGTTCCTTCTGAATGCTACCCTGACCAGCACAGTCCACACGCGGTTCCTTCTGAATGCTACCCTGACCAGCAAAGTCCACACGCGGTTCCTTCTGAATGCTACCCTGACCAGCAAAGTCCACACGCGGTTCCTTCTGAATGCTACCCTGACAGGCACAGTCCACACGCGGTTCCTTCTGAATGCTACCCTGACCAGCACAGTCCACACGCGGTTCCTTCTGAATGCTACCCTGACCAGCACAGTCCACACGTGGTTCCTTCTGAATGCTACCCTGACCAGCACAGTCCACACACGGTTCCTTCTGAATGCTACCCTGACCAGCACAGTCCACACGCGGTTCCTTCTGAATGCTACCCTGACAAGCACAGTCCACACGCGGTTCCTTCTGAATGCTACCCTGACCAGCACAGTCCACACGCGGTTCCTTCTGAATGCTACCCTGACCAGCACAGTCCACACACGGTTCCTTCTGAATGCTACCCTGACCAGCAAAGTCCACACGCGGTTCCTTCTGAATGCTACCCTGACCAGCACAGTCCACACGCGGTTCCTTCTGAACGCTACCCTGACCAGCACAGTCCACACGGTTCCTTCTGAACGCTACCCTGACCAGCACAGTCCACACGGTTCCTTCTGAACGCTACCCTGACCAGCAGTCCACACGGTTCCTTCTGAACGCTACCCTGAGCAGCACAGTCCACACGGTTCCTTCTGAACGCTACCCTGACCAGCACAGTCCACACGCGGTTCCCAAGTACGCTACGCTGACCAGCACAGTCCACACGCGGTTCCTTCTGAATGCTACCCTGACCAGCAAAGTCCACACACGGTTCCTTCTGAATGCTACCCTGACCAGCACAGTCCACACGCGGTTCCTTCTGAATGTTACCCTGACCAGCAAAGTCCACACGCGGTTCCTTCTGAATTCTACCCTGACCAGCACAGTCCACACGCGGTTCCTTCTGAATGTTACCCTGACCAGCAAAGTCCACACGCGGTTCCTTCTGAATGCTACCCTGACCAGCACAGTCCACACGCGGTTCCTTCTGAATGCTACCCTGACCAGCAAAGTCCACACGCGGTTCCTTCTGAATGCTACCCTGACCAGCAAAGTCCACACGCGGTTCCTTCTGAATGCTACCCTGACCAGCAAAGTCCACACGCGGTTCCTTCTGAATGCTACCCTGAACAGCAAAGTCCACACACGGTTCCTTCTGAATGCTACCCTGACAAGCACAGTCCACACGGTTCCTTCTGAACGCTACCCTGACCAGCACAGTCCACACGGTTCCTTCTGAACGCTACCCTGACCAGCAAAGTCCACACGGTTCCTTCTGAACGCTACCCTGAGCAGCACAGTCCACACGGTTCCTTCTGAACGCTACCCTGACCAGCACAGTCCACACGCGGTTCCCAAGTACGCTACGCTGACCAGCACAGTCCACACGCGGTTCCTTCTGAATGCTACCCTGACCAGCACAGTCCACACGCGGTTCCTTCTGAATGCTACCCTGAGCAGCACAGTCCACACGGTTCCTTCTGAACGCTACCCTGACCAGCACAGTCCACACGGTTCCTTCTGAACGCTACCCTGACCAGCACAGTCCACACACGGTTCCTTCTGAATGCTACCCTGACCAGCAAAGTCCACACGCGGTTCCTTCTGAATGCTACCCTGACCAGCACAGTCCACACGCGGTTCCTTCTGAACGCTACCCTGACCAGCACAGTCCACACGGTTCCTTCTGAACGCTACCCTGACCAGCACAGTCCACACGGTTCCTTCTGAACGCTACCCTGACCAGCAGTCCACACGGTTCCTTCTGAACGCTACCCTGAGCAGCACAGTCCACACGGTTCCTTCTGAACGCTACCCTGACCAGCACAGTCCACACGCGGTTCCCAAGTACGCTACGCTGACCAGCACAGTCCACACGCGGTTCCTTCTGAATGCTACCCTGACCAGCAAAGTCCACACACGGTTCCTTCTGAATGCTACCCTGACCAGCACAGTCCACACGCGGTTCCTTCTGAATGTTACCCTGACCAGCAAAGTCCACACGCGGTTCCTTCTGAATTCTACCCTGACCAGCACAGTCCACACGCGGTTCCTTCTGAATGTTACCCTGACCAGCAAAGTCCACACGCGGTTCCTTCTGAATGCTACCCTGACCAGCACAGTCCACACGCGGTTCCTTCTGAATGCTACCCTGACCAGCAAAGTCCACACGCGGTTCCTTCTGAATGCTACCCTGACCAGCAAAGTCCACACGCGGTTCCTTCTGAATGCTACCCTGACCAGCAAAGTCCACACGCGGTTCCTTCTGAATGCTACCCTGAACAGCAAAGTCCACACACGGTTCCTTCTGAATGCTACCCTGACAAGCACAGTCCACACGGTTCCTTCTGAACGCTACCCTGACCAGCACAGTCCACACGGTTCCTTCTGAACGCTACCCTGACCAGCAAAGTCCACACGGTTCCTTCTGAACGCTACCCTGAGCAGCACAGTCCACACGGTTCCTTCTGAACGCTACCCTGACCAGCACAGTCCACACGCGGTTCCCAAGTACGCTACGCTGACCAGCACAGTCCACACGCGGTTCCTTCTGAATGCTACCCTGACCAGCAAAGTCCACACGCGGTTCCTTCTGAATGCTACCCTGACCAGCACAGTCCACACGCGGTTCCTTCTGAATGCTACCCTGAGCAGCACAGTCCACACGGTTCCTTCTGAACGCTACCCTGACCAGCACAGTCCACACGGTTCCTTCTGAACGCTACCCTGACCAGCAGTCCACACGGTTCCTTCTGAACGCTACCCTGAGCAGCACAGTCCACACGGTTCCTTCTGAACGCTATCCTGACCAGCAGTCCACACGGTTCCTTCTGAACGCTACCCTGACCAGCACAGTCCACACGGTTCCTTCTGAATGCTACCCTGACCAGCACAGTCCACACGGTTCCTTCTGAACGCTACCCTGACCAGCACAGTCCACACGGTTCCTTCTGAATACTACCCTGAGCAGCAGTCCACACGGTTCCTTTTGACTTCTCTTCATCTTCCTGTTGCTATAATCTACACATAAAAATTGGTCTCAGTCCTAGATGAAGTGTTTCAGTAAAAACATTAGAAAAAAGACGCAGACTGTCTTCCCAAGGGGGGGGTTCTCTAAGTAGGGGGGGTTCTCTAAGTAAGGCCCTTATTAAGACTGTAACTATACATGAGATGAGTGCCACAAACAGGGCTTTACTAGTGTTATTATGGATAACATATTATACAGAGACACACTGTGGTCTCCTGGGGTGTATTCAAGATGCCCTGAGCATTGCTTGAGAGTTTTAAATGTTAACAGTAATAGTATTGAATTGAACGTTTAGTTGCAATTAGTGTCAGTATAGCAGCTGAACCCGATAGTGTGCATCTTGAGTACACCACTAGAGGTCCAGTTCTGGACCCTTCAGCGGCTGATGCAGGAGTCTGATTTACCAGCAGTGCTACATGTGACCAGGGGTCACCCAGCTTATAAAATGTACAAATACATCCTGTATGTGTGTGTTTTTGTTTACGTTTTGTTGGTATATATACACTGAGTGTACAAAACAAAACATGCACTAAATTCTGCTTACTATGCATGCACTGCAGTTTGAGGAAACTATAGACAACTGTTCTCTTTATAATGACAGTATATACACTGAATGTACAAAACATGCTCTTTCTGTGACATAGACTGACCAGGTGAATCCAGGTGAAAGCTATAATCCCCTGTTAAATCCCCTTCAATCAGTATCGGTATAGGGGAGGAGCCAGGTTAAAGAAGGATTTTGAAGCCTTGAGACAATTGAGACATGGATTGTGTATGTGTGCCAATGAGAGGGTGAATGGGCAACACAAAACATGTAAGTGCCTTTGAACGGGTATAGTAGTAGGTGCCAGATGCACCAGTTTGTGTAAAGAACTGCAACATTGCTGGGTTTTTCACACTCAACAGTTTTATCATGTGTATCAAGAATGGTTCACCACCCAAAGGACATCCAGCACCTTGTAGAGTCCATGCTCCTACGAATTGAGGCTGTTCTGAGGGCAAAAGGAGGAGGGGGGTGCAACTTGATATTAGGAATGTGTTATTCATGTTTAGTACACTCAGTGAACCATTTAGTGGTTTATTTTTTGTGTGGATGTGAACGTCCACATGTATGTGCTTTTCAGCTTTTGAGTGAGTGATGTGTGTGTGTTAGTCGGACCAGTCGTTCTCTTCCAGCTCTGAGTCATCTTCGGAGTCGGAGTACTCGACAGCGATGCGTCTGGAGAGGATGGTGGCCACGTCGTTCCCTACAGGCTCTCTCTTAGCCTGCTGTTCCTGCTGTTCCTGACCCTTTTTCAACTGGATACCTACAGCCAGGGAGAGAGACAGTTAGACACACTTCAACTAGATACCTACAGCCAGGGAGAGAGACAGTTAGGCACACTTCAACTAGATACCTACAGCCAGGGAGAGAGACAGTTAGGCACACTTCAACTAGATACCTACAGCCAGGGAGAGAGACAGTTAGACACACTTCAACTAGATACCTACAGCCAGGGAGAGAGACAGTTAGACACACTTCAACTAGATACCTACAGCCAGGGAGAGAGACAGTTAGGCACACTTCAACTAGATGCCTACAGCCAGGGAGAGAGACAGTTAGGCACACTTCAACTAGATACCTACAGCCAGGGAGAGAGACAGTTAGACACACTTCAACTAGATACCTACAGCCAGGGAGAGAGACAGTTAGACACACTTCAACTAGATACCTACAGCCAGGGAGAGAGACAGTTAGACACACTTCAACTAGATACCTACAGCCAGGGAGAGAGACAGTTAGACACACTTCAACTAGATACCTACAGCCAGGGAGAGAGACAGTTAGACACACTTCAACTAGATACCTACAGCCAGGGAGAGAAACAGTTAGGCACACTTCAACTAGATACCTACAGCCAGGGAGAGAGACAGTTAGACACACTTCAACTAGATACCTACAGCCAGGGAGAGAGACAGTTAGACACACTTCAACTAGATACCTACAGCCAGGGAGAGAGACAGGTTAGGCAGTCAGCCAGCTAGCCAGTCAGTCAAACAGAAAAGGAAGGTTCGGTTTGCATGGCCCAAGGTTGGCACAATTTGCTAATTTTAGATTATTCCATTGGTCCTAAAGAGAAATCTCCCCCACCCCGGGGCACCAGGTAATGCAAAACACACACACACACACACACACACACACACACACACACACACACACACACACACACACACACACACACACACACACACACACACACACACACACACACTAGCTCTGCCACAGAGACAGGTGGGTTAGATACAGATAGGCAGTCTTACCCATGCGTATGGCAGCCAGCAGATCACTACGAGCATCATTAACAGGCTGGGCATTGTGGGGCACGGAGGACATCTTGGGAGTGGTAGAGTAGGAGGAGCCTGGAGGAGGGGGCGGAGGCATTGGGGGAGTTGGAGCCACCAGCGACCCAGCGATTGGCGGTGGGGGCAGGGCATAGACACCAACTGATCCCATTAGACCTGGAAGAGGAAGTGGGCCTCCGGGGGGCGTGGCAAAGGCAGATTGTGCAGATGGCATGAGAGGAGCAGGAGGAGGGGAGCCGTTTCCATATCCCTCCATACTGAGAGAGAGAGGGACAGATGGAGGGTGAAAATGAGGCATTATATTAATCATCATAACCATTTCAGAAATAAAAAGTATGATATGTTAATCGGCCTCTCCACAAAAACATCTCACATATAACCATGATAATCCTACCATACCAACATCTCACATATAACCATGATAATCCTACCATACCAACATCTCACATATAACCATGATAATCCTACCATACCAACATCTCACATATAATCATGATAATCCTACCATACCAACATCTCACATATAACCATGATAATCCTACCATACCAACATCTCACATATAACCATGATAATCCTACCATACCAACATCTCACATAACCATGATAATCCTACCATACCAACATCTCACATATAACCATGATAATCCTACCATACCAACATCTCACCATGATAATCCTACCATACCAACATCTCACCATGATAATCCTACCATACCAACATCTCACTATGATAATCCTACCATACCAACATCTCACCATGATAATCCTACCATACCAACATCTCACCATGATAATCCTACCATACCAACATCTCACCATGATAATCCTACCATACCAACATCTCACATATAACCATGATAATCCTACCATACCAACATCTCACATATAACCATGATAATCCTACCATACCAACATCTCACATATAACCATGATAATCCTACCATACCAACATCCTCTGACAAGTTCAAGAAGAACAGGGTGGAATTATTACCAGAGTTAGAGAGACAGTTAGCCCACCCTTCTTCACCTACCTCATCCCCATACTGTTTTTATTTATTTACTTTTCTGCTCTTTTGCACACCAATATCTCTACCTGTACATGACCATCTGATCATTCATCACTCCAGTGTTAATCTGCAAAATTGTAATTATTTGCCTACCTCCTCATGCCTTTTGCACACATTGTATATAGACTCCCCCTTTGTTTTCTACTGTGTTATTGACTTGTTAATTGTTTACTCCATGTGTAACTCTTTGTTGTCTGCTCACACTGCTATGCTTTATCTTGGCCAGGTCGCAGTTGCAAATGAGAACTTGTTCTCAACTAGCCTACCTGGTTAAATAAAGGTTAAATAAAAATAAAATAAAATAAAATAGACAGGTCACAGACGAGTCATGTCAAGACCAAAGCAGAGGACCGTGTTTGGGTTTTGAGTGTACCAGTGCAGTACTTGGCTTGTATGGGATGACAGTACAGTACAGTGCCAACTGCTAAACTCCAGAGAGGTTAAAGCCTGTTGTTCATCATCAGATCTAATCCAAACCAATAGCACATTAAACACAACAAACCCTGGAGCTGGGGCAGAGCCCCAACAAAAGAGTGTACATGGGTTTGTTTAGTGTCCCTGTGCACATGTCAATGAATGTTAATGTTTATTTGAGTGCATATATGCATCAATCTGTCTGCCAGTGTGTTTATTCATGTGCACTCTCTGACCTGTAGTCCACAGGTCGTAGAGACATGGATCCATTCATGTTCTCAATGGGAGGGAGACGGGGTGGAGCATTGTGGGGGCGACCCAGGTTGTATCCCCTGTAGGCATGGTCCAGAGTGGCGTTTCCCTGAGCAGCCAGCTGAGCAGCCAGGAGACTGGGAGGCGGGCCGGAGTACGTGTGGGCGTGACCAGAATGATTGGTTGAGTGAGGGTAGTGGCGTTGGTGGTGGTCAGGCCCAAGACCCCTAAGAGAGAGAAAGGGAGGGAGATGGAGACAACATTTTACAGAATGGCCAGCAGGGGAAGTAAGATACTAAATTATAGTACTGGGGGAACCCCTTATTTCCACTGGGGGAAACCCCTTATTTCCACTGGGGGAAACACATTATTTCCACTGGGGGAAACCCCTTATTTCCACTGGGGGAAACCCCTTATTTCCACTGGGGGAAACACATTATTTCCACTAGGGGAAACACATTATTTCCACTGGGGGAAACACATTATTTCCACTGGGGGAAACACCTTATTTCCACTGGGGGAAACACATTATTTCCACTGGGGGAAACACATTATTTCCACTGGGGGAAACACATTATTTCCACTGGGGGAAACACATTATTTCCACTGGGGGAAACACATTATTTCCACTGGGGGAAACACATTATTTCCACTGGGGGAAACACATGATTTCCAATATAAATCTATTATACAGAAAAGTAATTATTCCCTACTTTAAAAAAACATTTGATATTTTATCTTATGAAATAATATTTTTTTCATGTCAACTTTTCATTGACCTCATCATGTAACTGTGTGTATTTGGACTGGCCTCATCTCAGGGGATAGTGATCCCTCGCAGGTGGCCCCCCGGTGGAGAGAGTGTGTGTGGTGGTGGTCAGGCCTCAGCTCCTTATCCAGGGCCAACATATTCCACTCCTGGCGACGGTTCCGAGCCTTACGCACCTTCTTCACCTCCCTCTGCAACGTCCCGTCCACACAACGCTTCTGCTCCTGGGAGGAGACACATATTAGTGGAGACAGAGGAGGAAGAGAAAGAGAAGAAGGGAGAGATTGTTTTGCTTACTTTGTTCTTCCTCTTCTCCTTCCTCTTGTCTTCCGTGTCCCGCAGCATCTTCTCTCTCCACAGGTCGAAGAAGTAGGAGGGGTCAGTGTAGAACTTCAGCCCCTCCTTGTGGTCATCCCTACAGGGTCAATGGGCAAACGCGGGTCAGTCCACAACATTCTATTATGAGACTACAAAACACGATCAGGTGAGGAATTTGACTCTGGGTTAAGACTGCCCTGGGTAGGAAACATTAGACAGATCATAGAAAGGGAGGGGGAGAGAACACGCCCTTCGGTCTCAACGTAGACTTTGATCTGAAGCCATTCTTGTGATTATTGTGACTTTGCCATTGTAATTGTGTGTAAACTTGTATAGTCAAATGAATCTATGATCGTATGCTATCCATTTGTTTGTATGCTGTTCTTTGTATGACATTTTAATATTTGATTATTAACCAATGATATTAGGCCACTCCTGGCCATGATTACAGACACCTGTGTCTTTTGACACTATATAAACGAGTCATCCCGCAGTGTTTGTGATTATACCCTGATGAAGACAGCTTGGTTGTCGAAACGTTGGTATTACATTTTTGCATCTGAGCTCCAAGAGTGTGCGGCTTTCTTTTATTTTCAAGGGGGAGAGAACACACCTATATTTGGAGAGGATGTTGAGAGGTGGAGGTTTGTTACTCAGGTTGTACATCTCCTTGACAGGGATGGGAACGCTCCTCGTGGATACCACCTGCTGGTCCTGGGCGGTACTGCTCTTAAACGCCTTCTTCATGTTGATGTCCTGCAGAGAGACTGAGGACAGAGAAAGAGGACAAACAAAGAGCGAGAGAGAGAGACGACGCATAAATAGAAGGAGAGAGAGGGTTAGGGAGAGGGGGATAGACAGCGTGTGACAGAGGGTTAGGGAGAGGGGGATAGACAGGGTGTGAGAGAGAGGGTTAGGGTGAGGGGGATAGACAGGGTGTGAGAGAGAGGGGGATAGACAGGGTGTGAGAGAGAGGGGGATAGACAGGGTGTGAGAGAGAGGGGGATAGACAGGGTGTGAGAGAGAGGGGGATAGACAGGGTGTGAGAGAGAGGGGGATAGACAGGGTGTGAGAGAGAGGGGGATAGACAGGGTGTGAGAGAGAGGGGGATAGACAGGGTGTGAGAGAGAGGGGGATAGACAGGGTGTGAGAGAGAGGGGGATAGACAGGGTGTGAGAGAGAGGGTTAGGGAGAGGGGGATAGACAGGGTATGAGAGAGAGGGTTAGGGAGAGGGGGATAGACAGCGTGTGAGAGAGAGGGTTAGGGAGAGGGGAATAGACAGGGTGTGAGAGAGAGGGGGATAGACAGGGTGTGAGAGAGAGGGGGATAGACAGGGTGTGAGAGAGAGGGTTAGGGAGAGGGGGATAGACAGGGTGTGAGAGAGGGTTAGGGAGAGGGGAATAGACAGGGTGTGAGAGAGAGGGTTAGGGAGAGGGGGATAGACAGGGTGTGAGAGAGAGGGGGATAGACAGCGTGTGAGAGAGAGGGTTAGGGAGAGGGGGATAGACAGGGTGTGAGAGAGAGGGGGATAGACAGGGTGTGAGAGAGAGGGGGATAGACAGGGTGTGAGAGAGAGGGGGATAGACAGGGTGTGAGAGAGAGGGGGATAGACAGGGTGAGAGAGAGAGGGGGATAGACAGGGTGTGAGAGAGAGGGGGATAGACAGGGTGTGAGAGAGAGGGTTAGGGAGAGGGGGATAGACAGCGTGTAAGAGAGAGGGGGATAGACAGGGTGTGAGAGAGAGGGGGATAGACAGGGTGTGAGAGAGAGGGGGATAGACAGGGTGTGAGAGAGAGGGGGATAGACAGGGTGTGAGAGAGAGGGGGATAGACAGGGTGAGAGAGAGAGGGGGATAGACAGGGTGTGAGAGAGAGGGGGATAGACAGGGTGTGAGAGAGAGGGTTAGGGAGAGGGGGATAGACAGGGTGTGAGAGAGAGGGTTAGGGAGAGGGGGATAGACAGCGTGTGAGAGAGGGTTAGGGAGAGGGGGATAGACAGGGTGTGAGAGAGAGGGTTAGGGGGAGGGGGATAGACAGGGTGTGAGAGAGGGTTAGGGAGAGGGGATAGACAGGGTGTGAGAGAGAGGGTTAGGGAGAGGGGGATAGACAGGGTGTGAGAGAGGGTTAGGGAGAGGGGAATAGACAGGGTGTGAGAGAGAGGGTTAGGGAGAGGGGGATAGACAGGGTGTGAGAGAGAGGGTTAGGGAGAGGGGGATAGACAGGGTGTGAGAGAGAGGGTTAGGGAGAGGGGGATAGACAGGGTGTGAGAGAGAGGGTTAGGGAGAGGGGGATAGACAGGGTGTGAGAGAGAGGGTTAGGGAGAGGGGGATAGACAGCGTGTGAGAGAGAGGGTTAGGGAGAGGGGGATAGACAGGGTGTGAGAGAGAGGGTTAGGGAGAGGGGGATAGACAGGGTGTGAGAGAGAGGGTTAGGGAGAGGGGATAGACAGGGTGAGAGAGAGAGGGTTAGGGAGAGGGGGATAGACAGGGTGTGAGAGAGAGGGTTAGGGAGAGGGGGATAGACAGGGTGTGAGAGAGAGGGTTAGGGAGAGGGGGATAGACAGGGTGTGAGAGAGAGGGTTAGGGAGAGGGGGATAGACAGGGTGTGAGAGAGAGGGTTAGGGAGAGGGGGATAGACAGGGTGTGAGAGAGAGGGTTAGGGAGAGGGGGATAGACAGGGTGTGAGAGAGGGTTAGGGAGAGGGGAATAGACAGGGTGTGAGAGAGAGGGGGATAGACAGGGTGTGAGAGAGAGGGTTAGGGAGAGGGGGATAGACAGGTGTGAGAGAGAGGGTTAGGGAGAGGGGGATAGACAGGGTGTGAGAGAGAGGGTTAGGGAGAGGGGATAGACAGGGTGTGAGAGAGAGGGTTAGGGAGAGGGGGATAGACAGGGTGTGAGAGAGAGGGTTAGGGAGAGGGGGATAGACAGGGTGTGAGAGAGAGGGTTAGGGAGAGGGGGATAGACAGGGTGTGAGAGAGAGGGTTAGGGAGAGGGGGATAGACAGCGTGTGAGAGAGAGGGTTAGGGAGAGGGGGATAGACAGGGTGTGAGAGAGAGGGTTAGGGAGAGGGGGATAGACAGGGTGTGAGAGAGAGGGTTAGGGAGAGGGGGATAGACAGGGTGTGAGAGAGAGGGTTAGGGAGAGGGGGATAGACAGGGTGTGAGAGAGAGGGTTAGGGAGAGGGGATAGACAGGGTGTGAGAGAGAGGGTAGGGAGAGGGGGGATAGACAGGGTGTGAGAGAGAGGGTTAGGGAGAGGGGGATTAGACAGCGTGTGAGAGAGAGGGTTAGGGAGAGGGGGATAGACAGGGTGTGAGAGAGAGGGTTAGGGAGAGGGGGATAGACAGGGTGTGAGAGAGAGGGTTAGGGAGAGGGGGATAGACAGGGTGTGAGAGAGAGGGTTAGGGAGAGGGGGGGATAGACAGGGTGTGAGAGAGAGGGTTAGGGAGAGGGGGATAGACAGCGTGTGAGAGAGAGGGTTTAGGGAGAGGGGGATAGACAGGGTGTTGAGAGAGAGGGTTAGGGAGAGGGGGATAGACAGGGTGTGAGAGAGAGGGTTAGGGGAGAGGGGATAGACAGGGTGTGAGAGAGAGGGTTAGGGAGAGGGGGATAGACAGGGTGTGAGAGAGAGGGGTTAGGGAGAGGGGGATAGACAGGGTGTGAGAGAGAGGGTTAGGGAGAGGGGGATAGACAGGGTGTGAGAGAGAGGGTTAGGGAGAGGGGGATAGACAGGGTGTGAGAGAGAGGGTTAGGGAGAGGGGGATAGACAGGGTGTGAGAGAGAGGGTTAGGGAGAGGGGGATAGACAGGGTGTGAGAGAGAGGGTTAGGGAGAGGGGGATAGACAGGGTGTGAGAGAGAGGGTTAGGGAGAGGGGGATAGACAGGGTGTGAGAGAGAGGGTTAGGGAGAGGGGGATAGACAGGGTGTGAGAGAGAGGGTTAGGAGAGGGGATAGACAGGGTGTGAGAGAGAGGGTTAGGGAGAGGGGGGATAGACAGGGTGTGAGAGAGAGGGTTAGGGAGAGGGGGATAGACAGGGTGTGAGAGAGAGGGGGATAGACAGGGTGTGAGAGAGAGGGTTAGGGAGAGGGGATAGACAGGGTGTGACAGAAGTATTTATATGTCCTCAGTTTCATCACTTTTACACCATCGCTATGTCAACGAGTAACGATGTCACTTCCTATTTCTTGTGACCTCTAACCCCTGTCTCACCTTCCTCCACGGTGGAGTCCAGCTGAGTGACCTTGACGGCCAGGCGGTCGATGCGGTCCTGCAGGGAGTTGGCTCTCAGGTAGAACATGTTGGCCTCATTGAACAGCTCTCCGAAGATGTCCTCCGCATGTTTACCTGCAGTACAAGGGTAGACAGATGGATCATGTGGTTAGCATGACATCCTGGTGCACTAAATTATGCATACTATGTCTATTATGTCTACCCTGTACTGCACATTGAGATAACTATAGACAACTGCTCTCTTTATAATGACAGTATATAAACTGCGTGACAGACAAGGTGAATCCAGGTGAACGCTTATGATCCCAATGTAGAAAATATAAAAATAAAGAAAAACCCTGGAATGAGTAGATGTGTCCAAATGTTTGACTGGTACAGTGTACCACAAAATAACTTAAGAAGGCACACCTGTTGCATTCCAGGTGACTACCTCATGAAGCTGGTTGAGATAATGCTAAGAGTGTGCAAAGCTGTCATCAAGGCAAAGGGTGGCTATTTGAAGAATTTGTTTTTTGGTTACTAATTTTTGGTTACTACATGATTCCATGTGTGTTATTTCAGTTTGTTATATCTGGAGTACTTCTCCTGTCCTATTCGGTGTCCTGTGTGAATCTAAGTGTGCGTTCTCTAATTCTCTCCTTCTCTCTTTCTTTCTCTCTCTCGGAGGACCTGAGCCCTAGGACCATGCCCCAGGACTACCTGACATGATGACTCCTTGCTGTCCTCAGTCCACCTGGCCGTGCTGCTGCTCCAGTTTCAACTGTTCTGCCTTATTATTATTCGACCATGCTGGTCATTTATGAACATTTGAACATCTTGGCCATGTTCTGTTATAATCTCCACCCGGCAGAGCCAGAAGAGGACTGGCCACCCCACATAGCCTGGTTCCTCTCTAGGTTTCGGCCTTTCTAGGGAGTTTTTCCTAGCCACCGTGCTTCTACATCTGCATTGCTTGCTGTTTGGGGTTTTAGGCTGGGTTTCTGTACAGCACTTTGAGATATCAGCTGATGTACGAAGGGCTATATAAATACATTTGATTTGATTTTGATTTGATTTATTTCATAGCTCTGTGTCTTCACTACTATTCTACAATGTAGAAAATAGTACAACTATAAAATAAACCCTGAATGAGTAGGTGTCCTAAAACTGTTGACCGGTAGTGTGTACGTGTATGTATGTATATGTGTATGTATGTATGTGTGCGTGTATGTATGTATGTATGCGTGTGTGTGTGTGTGTATGTATGTGTGTATGTGTGTGTGTATGTTTGTATGTATGTGTGTATGTGTGTGTGTATGTTTGTATGTATG
>NC_034184.2:74422533-74435033 GCF_002021735.2 Oncorhynchus kisutch
GTATGTGTGTATGTATGTATGTATGTATGTGTGTATGTATGTATGTATGTGTGTATGTATTTGTATGTATGTATGTATGTGTGTATGTATTTATATGTATGTATGTATGTATGTATGTGTGTGTATGTATGTATGTATGTATGTATGTATGTATGTATGTATGTATGTATGTATGTATGTATGTATGTATGTATGTATGTATGTATGTATGTATGTATGTATGTATGTATGTATGTATGTATGTATGTATTTATGTATGTATGTATGTATGTGTGTATGTATGTATGTATGTATTTATATGTATGTATGTATGTATGTATGTATGTGTGTATGTATGTATGTATGTATTTATATGTGTAACCGTTGTGAAATGGCTAGCTAGTTAGTGCGCAAAAAGCATTTCAAATCGGTGACGTCACTCTGACGTCGCTCTGAGACCATGAAGTAGTTGTTCCCCTTGTTCTGCAAGGAACGTGGCTTTTGTGGAGCGATGGGTAATGATGCTTCGTGAGAGGCAGTTGTTGATGTGTGCAGAAGGTCCCTGGTTCAAGCCCAGGTAGGGGTGAGGAGAGGGACAGATGCTGAACTGTTACACATACAGTTGAAGTCAGAAGTTTACAAACACTTAGGTTGGAGTCATTAAAACTAGTTGTTCAACCACTCCACAAATGTCTTGTTAACAAACTATAGTTTGGCAAGTCGGTTAGGACATCTACTTTCATTTTTTCCAAAAATTATTTCACTTATAATTCACTGTATCACAATTCCAGGGGGTCAGAAGTTTACAAACACTAAGTTGACTGTGCCTTTAAATAGCTTTGAAAATTCCAGAAAATTATGTTATGGCTTTAGAAGCTTCTGATAGGCTAATTGACATCATTTTAGTCAATTGGAGGTGTACCTGTGGATGTATTTCAAGGCCTACCTTCAAACTCAGTGCCTCTTTTCTTGACATCATGGGAAAATCAAAAGAAATCAGTCAAGAACTCAGAAAAAAATATTGTAGACCTCCACAAGTCTGGTTCATCCTTGGGAGCAATTTCCAAATGCCTGAAGGTACCACGTTCATCTGTACAAACAATAGTACGCAAGTATAAACACCATGGGCCCACGCAGCCATAATACCGCTCAGGAAGGAGACGCGTTCTGTCTCCTAGAGATGAACGTACTTTGGTGCGAAAAGTGCAAATCAATCCCAGAACAACAGCAAAGGTCCTTGTGAAGATGCTGAAGGACACAGGTACACAAGTATCCATATCCACAGTAAAACGAGTCCTATATAGACATAAGCTGAAAGACCACTCAGCAAGGAAGAAGCCACTGATCCAAAACCGCCATAAAAAAGCCAGACTACGGTTTGCAACTGCACATGGGGACAAAGATCATACTTTTTGGAGAAATGTCCTCTGGTCTGATGAAACTAAAATGGCCATAATGAGCATCGTTATGTTTGGAGGAAAAAGGGGGAGGCTTGCAAGCCGAAGAACACCATCACAACCGTGAAGCATGGGGTTGGAAGCATCATGTTGTGGGGGTGCTTTGCTGCAGGAGGGACTGGTGCACTTCACAAAATAGATGGCATCATGAGGTAGAAAAATTATGTGGATATATTGAAGCAGCATCTCAAGACATCAGTCAGGAAGTTAAAGCTTGTTGCAAATGGGTCTTCCAAACACACTTCCAAAGTTGTGGCAAAATGGCTTAAGGACAACAAAGTCAAGGTATTGGAGTGGCCATCACAAAGCCCTGACCTCAATCCTATAGAAAATGTGTGGGCAGAACTGAAAAGGTGTGTGCGAGCAAGGAAGCCTACAAACCTGACTCAGATCCACCAGCTCTGTCAGTAGGAATGGGACAAAATTCACCCAACTTATTGTGGGAAGCTTGTGGAAGGCCACCAGAAACATGTGACTCAAGATAAACAATTTAAAGGCAATGCTACCAAATACTAATTGAGTGTATGTAAACTCCTGACCCACTGGGAATGTAATGAAATAAATAAAAGCTGAAATAAATCATTCTCTCTACTATTATTCTGACATTTCACATTCTTAAAATAAAGTGGTGATCCTAACTGACCTAAGACAATGTATTTTTACTCGGATTAAATGTCAGGAATTGTTAAAAACTGTGTTTAAATGCATTTGGCTAAGGTGTATGCAAACTTCCGACTTCAACTGTAAATAAATACATACGTACATATATAAACTCAGCAAAAAAATAAGTCCCTTTTTCAGGACCATGTCTTTCAAAGACAATTTGTAAAAATCCAAATAACTTCACAGATCTTCATTGTAAAGGGTTTAAACACTGTTTCCCATGCTTGTTCAATGAACCATAAACATTTAATGAACATGCATCTGTGGAACGGTCGTTAAGACACTAACAGCTTACAGACGGTAGGCAATTAAGGTCACAGTTATGAAAACTTAGGACCCTAAAGAGGCCTTTCTACTTACTCTGAAAAACACCAAAAGAAAGATGCCCAGGGTCCCTGCTCATCCGCATGAACGTGCCTTAGGCATGCTGCAAGGAGGCATGAGGACTGAAGATGTGGCCAGGGCAATAAATTACAATGTCCATAATGTGAGACGACTAAGACAGCTGATCGTCCTCGCAGTGGCAGAACACTTGTTACAACACCTGCACAGGATCGGTACATCCGAACATCACACCTGCGGGACAGGTACAGGATGGTAACAACAACTTCCCGAGTTACACCAGGAACGCACAATCCATCCATCAGTGCTCAGACTGTCCGCAATAAGCTGAGAGAGGCTGGACTGAGGGCTTGTAGGCCTGTTCTAAGGCAGGTCCTCACCAGACATCACCGGCAACAACGTCACCTATGGGCACAAACCCACCGTCGCTGGACCAGACAGGACTGGCAAAAAGTGCTCTTCACTGATGAGTCACGGTTTTGTCTCACCAGGGGTGATAGTCGGATTTGCGTTTACCGTCAAAGGAATGAGCGTTACACAGAGGCCTGTAGTCTGGAACGGGATCGAATGTGGAGGTGGAGGGTCCGTCATGGTCTGGAGCGGTGTGTCACAGCATCATCGGACTGAGCTTGTTGTCATTGCAGGAAATCTCAACGCGGTGCTTTACAGGGAAGACATCCTCCTCCCTTATGTGGTACCTTTCCTGCAGGCTCATCCTGACATGACCCTCCAAGCATGACAATGCCACCAGCCATACTTCTCGTTCTGTGCGTGATTTCCTGCAAGACAGGAATGTCAGTGTTCTGCCATGGCCATCGAAGAGCCCGGATCTCAATCCCATTGAGCAAGTCTGTGACCTGTTGGATCGGAGGGTGAGGGCTAGGGCCATTCCCCCCCAGAAATGTCCCGGAACTTGCAGGTGCTTTGGTGGAAGAGTGGGGTAACATCTCACAGCAAGAACTGGAGATGTACTGAGGTACCTAATGCAGCTGGTGGCCACACCAGATACTGACTGTTACTTTTGATTTTGTCCCCTCCCTTTGTTCAAGGACCCATTAGTCCATTTCTGTGGAACTTGTTTAGTTTGTCTCAGTTGTTAAATCTTGTTATGTTCATACACATTTTTACAAATGTTAAGTTTGCTGAAAATAAACGCAGTTGACAGTGAGAGGTTTCTTTTTTTGCTGAGTTTATATACTACCATTCAAACGTTTGGGGGCACTTAGACATTTCCTTGTTTTTGAAAGAAAAGCATATTTTTTGTCCATTAAAATAACATAAAATTGTCAGAAATACAGTGTAGACATTGTTAATGTTGTAAATGACTATTGTAGCTGGAAACGGCACATTTTGGAATATCTATATAGGCGTACAGAGGCCCATTATCAGCAACCATCACTCCTGTGTTCCAATGGCACGCTGTGTTAGCTAATCCAAGTTTATAATTTTAAAAGGCGAATTGATCATTAGAAAACCATTTTGCTATTATGTTAACACAGCTGACAATAAAAGCAATAAAACTGGCCTTCTTTAGATTAGTTGAGTATCTGCAGAATCAGCATTTGTGTGTTCGATTACAGGCTCAAAATGGCCAGAAACAAAGACCTTTCTTCTGAAACTCTGGTGTAACTATTCCATGCGAGAAATTGCCAATTAACTGAAGATCTCGTAGAACGCTGTGTACTACTCCCCTTCACAGAACAGCGCAAACGGTCTCTAACCAGAATAGAAAGAGGAGTGGGAGGCCCCGGTGCACAACCGAGCAAGAGGACAAGTACATTAGTGACTAGTTTGAGAAACAGACGACTCACGTATCCTCAATTGGCAGCATCATTAAATAGTGCCCGCAAAACAACAGTCTCAACGTCAACAGGATTGAAGAGACGACTCTGAGATGCTGGCCTTCTAGGCAGAGTTCCTCTGTCCAGTGTCTGTGTTCTTTTGCCCATCTTAATCTTTTCTTTCTATTTGCCAGTCTGAGATGGCTTTTTCTTTGAAACTCTGCCTAGAAGGCCAGCATCCCGGAGTCGCCTCTTCACTGTTGACATTGAGACTGGTGTTTGGCGTCAGACAGGTAGGGGAAACCAACTGAGATGGACTTGAAGATTGGTACTATCAATTCTCTTTCTGCCATTCTTCTGGTAACAAATGTAACTAACAAATAGACCAGGGCATCACTGTCAGGGAAGGTCCTAGAGGAAAAATCCACAGCAATCAATCTTTGCTAGAGCAAGTGTGTTTAGGTCAGCATCAATACGTTTTAACAACGCTGAACTTTTGTGTGTCATACACAAACGCACGCATGAATGCACACACACGGCGCGTGCGTGCACACGCACAATATAGACTATTTCTGTCACCATACTGACAGGATGACCTCTGGAGAAACATCTAGACTATTTTATGTCACCATACTGACAGGATGACCCCTGGAGAAATATCTAGACTATTTCTGTCACCATACTGACAGGATGACCTCTGGAGAAATATCCAGACTATTTCTGTCACCATACTGACAGGATGACCTCTGGAGAAACATCTAGGCTATTTTATGTCACCATACTGACAGGATGACCCCTGGAGAAATATCTAGACTATTTCTGTCACCATACTGACAGGATGACCTCTGGAGAACAATCTAGGCTATTTTATGTCACCATACTGACAGGATGACCTCTGGAGAAATATCCAGACTATTTCTGTCACCATACTGACAGGATGACCTCTGGAGAAACATCTAGACTATTTCTGTCACCATACTGAGAGAATGACCTCTATCTAGAGGAAGGAAGGAAGAGAGATCTAGCATGCTGAGTTCCATCAACTCTGACCTCCCTTCATGGTTCTGACATTCAGTCCACCTCCACACACACACACACACACACACGGATACACACACACGGATATACACACACAGATGCACACACACACACGGATACACACACGGATACATACACACACGGATACATACACACACGGATACATACACACACCCCCACACCCACACACCTCCTGTCCCTAGCTCAGACCTTCCAGGCCTTTGTACCTAGTCATTTATATTTATCCCACACAGCAGCTGCTGAAAGGCCCACTCCCACCACAAGAACTATCACAATGACAGAGAACGAGAGAGAGAGAGAGAGAGAGAGAGAGAGATAGAGAGAGAGAGAAAGAGAGAGAGAAAGAAAGAAAGAAAGAAAGCGAGACAGAAAGAGAGAGAGGGACAGAGTTGGGGGAGGGAAGAAAACAGAGTATGAGGAAGACGTAGAAAGCAAGAAAGGGAGGGTCGAGAGACAGCGAGAGGGGGAGCAGTGGTGGTTGGATACTGGGTATAAGGGAGGAAAGAATCTGTCAATATATTCCACAGGACATGATATTGGTTGTGTCAAGGGAACAGCCAGGGTATTCAGGCTCCTCCCCCTTACGTCATAGTCACTCTGTTTAATATACCGCAGTACACCCAAACACACACACATATTCTGAATGTATTCTAGCGGAAATATCTGAACAGGATTACATCCTCCTGTGGGTCTATGATGACAGAGTCTTGACCTAGCGACCTGTAGGTCTGATCCTCACAAATCAATCACTGCTCCAGGATTAAACACTACCTCATCTTCTTATCAACGTCAAGCAGGACTGTGCACTGCAGCAAGATAACTAGGAGATAGTGATGAGAGAGTATTTTAATGCGAGTGTGAAATAGTATAATATTGTAGTGAACGGCGGGGCAGGGAAGCGAACCTGGGTCGCTGGGGTGAAAGGCAAACACCCTACCCATTGCGCCAATAGGGTTAACTCACTTGGGAATTGTAACATATCTCATATAGTGAGGATCAATGCAACTTGAGGAGAATAAGCATGTTATTCATAGGTGTGGAAGAGGGCAATGATAATGACATATGTTGCTGTTGACACACAGGTATAAAGCATATGAAGTTGTTTGTAGTGTGTGGTTAGTGCTCTGAGAGAGAGAGAGTGTGTGTGTGTGTGTGTGTGTGTGTGTGTGTGTGTGTGTGTGTGTGTGTGTGTGTGTGCTCTGTGTTACTCAGGCTGCTGAGCTGGCGGATGATGGAGGAGAGGGTGTTGTTCATCACACACTCCAGTTCACTGCCTAAGCCCTCTGGCAATGCCCCCCGGCACAGGTGGCGCGGGTCGATGTTCCTCTTCACCAGAGGCATGGTGATGCCTCACACTGTCACACCTAGAGAGAAGCACAGGACACACAATACATAGGATATATGACACACTGTACTTACATAAAGGACGTACTTACAGACCATTTTGTTTTAAGTTATAACTATTACAAGTATGGTAAGTAGTATAAACACAAACACACACACACACACACAGATAGTCACATGGCCAGACGTATTACCGCACACTAACAAACACACAATCCTATTCTTCGAAACAGGGTTAAAGAGACTGGGCATACAACTGTAACCCATCCAGACTGTAGTAGTAAACAGTAGCAGGCCATTGGCAGACAGATGAAGGTATTAGGAAAATAAGCTACAGTCCAGCGAATGCTTTCCAGCCTTACCACTGCCCCAGATGTAGGGTCAACAGCCCAAACATACACACACACACACACTCACTCTCCCGTGGCGTGCACGCTGAGACCCATTCCCTTGATAGTTCAGACCAACACACACACTCTCCAATGCAATTGGACACATTCACTAGATACTAAGGATCAAGTTGCCCATTCCTTGACACTAATATAAGGTGAGGTTAGCATCTTCCCTATAATGGTTAAAATCAGGATCTGAGGAGGCTAAGCTGATCCTAGATCTGAGTCTAAGGGCAGCTTCTACAGCAGATGAAAAAGGATCGGAGCGGCCATCTTATCTGGGCCTCTTCCTGCTTCCTGTTTTTGCGGCCTCCGCCCGGCTTCAGCTTCCTGTTCCTCACAGTGTAACATCTCTACTCCCTGTCCTCCCAGAGGAGCAGCAGAAGAACAATACAGCTACAGCTTGAGGAACTGCTGGGGGCCACACTCCCAACAGCAAAGGTGACCCTTAGTCATGCACTTCATTTCAGATCTAGTATGCTAGGCTGTGTGTCATTGATGAATAGGGCGTTTTGTGAAGGGAAAGGTGATATCTATCTAGTCAGTTGCACAACTGAACGCATTCCACCGAAATGTGTCTTGCGCATTTAACCCAACCCCTCTGAATCAGAGAGGTGCGGTTGGCTACCTTAATCAATGTCCAGGTCATCGGTGCCCGGGAGCAATTGTTGTTTGGGGCTAACTGCCTTGCTCAAGGGCAGAACGGCATAGTTTTCCAACTTGCTGGCTCGGGGATTTGAACCAGCGACCTTTCGGTTACTGGCCCAACAATCTTAACTGCGAGGCTAGCCCCTTTGATGGTGTTGACAGAGAAAATAGTCATTTCTGACCACCAAGTAGCAACCTCCCCACAAGGCTACGGCAGAGTCCTCCGCTGGCCTCGGTCCAATACCCCCCTGCCCTGCTTACAGCCATAAACCAATAAGGGACAACATAGGAGAAATTACTCCATCACCGTCTGCTGCCACAAAACTCACTGAAAACAGCTAATTAGGCATGCTGTTAAAGAGATAGCGCCATGGTTTGTGTATGGAACCAGGCCTACAGTATTATAGAAAAACGCTAGTCTGTGAAATGTGTTGGTCTGCTCTGCTTGGAAGTTCTGAGTATAGTTAACATATGCCGTGAGTTGTATTGGTTCTTGTCTGGTGTGACAATGGGGAGATAATTAAGAGGTTGGGGTGGGGAGGCAAATGAAAGGAAGGGGAGAGAGGAAGGGAACATGTGTGTGTGTGTGTGTGTGTGTGTGTGTATGGAGAGTGAGTTAGTGAGGGAGGGGGTGTGCAAGGGCCTCAGGGAAGCCACTCTGAAAGGTTCCTAGGACAATAGAGCTCCGTTCACACGGCAACAGCAGAGTGCTCCCATGCATGCCTCCCCCTCCGCTCCCCTCCTCCTCCCCAGACCTCCTTTAACACACCCTGAAACGAGGGCAATCCACTCAGAAAGGAAGAGATGGTAGAAAGACAGACACATGGAAAAATAGAGAGAGAGTTTAGATTACGATTTCTTATAGTTAGTCACATTCAGGTTTGCAAATGTAGTTGCAGTGTACAGGGAAATTCTTAATCTCTGAGCTCCAACAGTGCCGGTGTGAACGAGACAATAATAATAATACAATTAATATTATATACACTAGTGATGGCCGGTGTCGTTTACATTTCTTTATGAGCATGGCCTTATTTCTATTACAGCATATTGGATGACTGTCATTCAAATTCCATTCACCCAGCTCAATGTAACAACGATAGGTTTAGGCTACTTCATGATACTCAAATTTCCCTATACCCATCATGAGTTTGCTACAACCTAGCCTATTAATGAAAGTTTACAATGTAGGTGGACAGGTCAAGTACATTTTTTGTAATCAAGGTGACAGTGACACATTCAATACCGCCTTGTACACTCTTGCCTGCATCTAGCTGATCTAGGGTGTAGTCATTAGTCCAACGGCTACAAACAAGAGTTTCTATTGGACAAATTCAGGTATGTTTATCCCTATTTCGTTCCGTTTGCTTCCGCTTAAGAAACGTTTTTCAACAGAATCGGCAGAATGAATACACCCCCTGATCACACGCAAAACACAGTTCTCTTTCATAGCTGCCACATTCAAACAGCATGATCACTTTGCTCGTAATTCCTTCTCACATCTATGCGCTCTCCTCCTCGCTCACCTTTTCCCTTTGCTTGTGGAATCCAGTGCATAACACATCAGCTGTCTGTGTGTACGCCAAACCTTCATATCATAACCGCTAACCGTTACACACAGACTACACCATTGTCACCATATTATCTAATGTTTAAGTCAACAAAGTTACTATAGCATTAGAAGGGCCTCCCGGGTGGCGCAGTGGTTAAGGGTGCTGTACTGCAGCGCCAGCTGTGCCATCAGAGACTCTGGGTTCGCGCCCAGGCTCTGTCGTAACTGGCCGCGACCGGGAGGTCCGTGGGGCAATGCACAATTGGCCTAGCGTCGTTAGGGAGGGCTTGGCCGGTAGGGATGTCCTTGCCTCATCGTGCACCAGCAACTCCTGTGGCGGGACTGGCGCAGTCCACGCTAAAATGTGGGAATCTAAGGCTGGCAACCTAACCAAGGTTGCCAGGTTGCCTCCGACACATTTCAACAAGAGAAAAAAAGTTCTCCACTGGTGGGAGTTTGGTCTTCGAACACAGTAATAATTCATTTTAAGTACAAATTCCAAATGCTTTCTCTCTATAAGTGAACGTGAGAAACAAGATTATCAGGTCTGATGAAACCAAGATTGAACTCTTTGTCCTGAATGCCAAGCGTCACGTCTGACGGATACCTGGCACCATCCCTATGGTGAAGCATGGTGGTGACAGCATCATGCTGTGGGGATGGTTTTCAGCGGCAGGGACTGGGATACTAGTCAGGATCGAGGGAAAGATGAACTGAGCAAGGTACAGAGATATCCTTGATGAAAACCTGCTCCAGATTGAAATGGTTGGGGATGAGTTGGACCGCAGACTCAAGGAAAAGCAGCCAACGAGTGCTCAGCATGTGGAAACTCCTTCAAGACTATTGGAAAACCATTCCAGGTGGAGCTGGTTGAAAGAATATTAAGAGTGCGCAAAGCTGTCATCAAGGCAAAGGGGGCTACTTTGAAGAATCTCAAATATAAAATATATTTTGATTTGTTTAACACTTTTTTGGTTACTACATTATTCCATGTCTTATTTCAAAGTTTTGATGTTTTATTCTACAATGTAGAAAATAGTAAAAATAAAGAAAAACCCTTGAATGAGTAGGTGTGTCCAAACTTTTGACTGGTCCTCTATATACAGACGTGCTCAAATTTGTTACCCCAAATTCGGTACCCCTCCACAAACTTCAAAGAACGCACAATTTTCTCTGAAATAACTTGAAACTGACAAAAGCAATTGGTATCCACAATTGTTTATTCCATATTTAATAGAAATCAGACTTTGCTTTAGATTTTTTTTAATTCAACATAATATTGTAAATAATAAAACTGTCATGGACAAAAATGATGGGACCCTTAACCTAATATTTTGTTGCACAACCTTTAGAGGCAATCACTGCAATCAAATGTTTTCTGTAGCTCTCAATGAGACTTCTGCACCTGTTAACAGGTAGTTTGGCCCACTCTTTCTGAGCAAACTGCTTCAGGTTTGATGGGTGCCTTCTCCAGACTGCAAGATTCAGCTCTTTCCATAAATGTTAGATAGGATTCAGATCAGGCCTCATAGAAAGCCACTTCAGAAAAGTCCAATGTTTTGTTCTTATCCATTCTTGGGTGCTTTTAGCTGTGTGTTTTGGGTCATTATCCTGTTGGAGGACCCATGACCTACGACTGAGACAGAGCTTTCTGACACTGGGCAGTACGTTTAGTTCCACAATGCCATGATAGTCTTGAGATTTCATTGTGCCTTGCACAGATTCAAGGCACCCTGGTCCAGGCGCAGCAAAGCAGCCCCAGAACAGAACCAAGCCTCCTCCATGTTTCACTGTAGGTATGTTGTTCGACTTGCCAAAAAGCTCCAGTTTTGACTCATCTGTCCAAAGGACATTCTCCCAGAAGGATTGTGGCTTGTCAATATGCATTTTAGCAAATTCCAGTCTGTCTTTGTTTTTCTTTCAAAAGTGGAGTCCTCCTGGGGTCTTCTTCCATGGAGCCCACTGTCGCTCAAAAAGCGATCAGAAACTGACGTACCTTCAGCTTGGATCTCTTTGGCAGTTATCCTTGGTTCTTTTTCTGCCATTCACACTACCCTTCTGTTCAATCTGGGGTTGATTTTCCCCTTGCGGCCACACCCAGGGAGGTTGACTACAGATCCATGGACCTTAAACTTCTTAATAATATTTACAACTGTTGTCACAGGAACATCAAGCTGTTTGGAGATGGTCTTGTAGCCTTTACCTTTACCATGCTTGTCTATTATTGTCTTTCTGATCTCCTCAGACAAATCTCTCCTTGCTTTCTCTGGTCCATGTTCAGTGTGGTGCACACAATGATACCAAACAGCACAGTGACTACTTTACTCTGGTCCATGTTCAGTGTGGTGCACACAATGATACCAAACAGCACAGTGACTACTTTACTCTGGTACATGTTCAGTGTGGTGCACACAATGATACCAAACAGCACAGTGACTACTTTACTCTGGTACATGTTCAGTGTGGTGCACACAATGATACCAAACAGCACAGTGACTCCTTTTCTCCATTTAAATAGGCTGAATGACTGATTACAAGATTGGAGACGTGCGTGATACTAATTAGTTTGAAATATCACTATAATCCAATTATTTATTCTATTTTCTAAGGGGTAGCAACAGATGTGTCCAGGCCATTTTAGAATATCTTTGTAGAATAAGCAATAATTCATCTCTTTTCACAGCTTCTTTGCTTTATTCTGACATACCAAACATGCAAGTAAACATGATAAAATAGCTTTTAATTGCATCCCTTTTCAGGAGGAATGAAGCACTATTATAATGAACTGTAAGGGTACCAACAAATTTGAACACGTCTGTATATCAATTTTGAACAGGATTATCTTTTTGGATGCAATTTGAATGGAATTGATGAGAGAGAGAGGAAGACTGCTTGTGAATGCTCTGATTTAAAGCAACGATAGGCTGTTTCAAAACTCTGCAGCTGCAATAATTTAAAAAACAAGGTGGCCCCCGAAAGCCAGATGGAGATGTGTAAATTAGACGCACATTTGGTCCATATATTATTGTAGCATAGGCTATGCTGCAGCAAATATAGGCCTACATGTCACAAGAAAAAAAGTTACCATGATGAGATGATAGGTCTACATGCATTGTGAACTGTGCTCCATACTGAGATGGTCTGTCTGACCCAACCATGAGCGTTGATGACTGATCATGCAGAGAACAGAGTGAAGGCAGTAGAGAATACATATTTGGACTTGCATATCATTTAACAGTTCCATGTCACGTCACTATTACATGAATCATTTATTATAATTGACTTT